>NW_017276039.1:115272-116276 GCF_001594065.2 Cyphomyrmex costatus
ATAGAATGCTGATAATTAAATAAAATTTAAAGTTTTATTCAATTTTAGTTCCTTCTTTCCAATTATCAAGTATTGTATGATATCTATGGGTGGTTTCGTTTCACGTATGGTGCGAATGATGTACCATTTCATCTTTCTTTAGTATTCGGTAAATGACAAGGATAAAATTATACATCTTGCGCATCGTGTGTGAAACGGAATAAGGACTAATATTCCTCTATTTAATATAGTATATTAATTAGCCTATCCATACCTATTGTCCTGCCTACCCGCATTTTTATTTCGTGCCTATTCGCCTATATATAAGAGGGATGACCTAAACGCGATACTAAACGAAAAAGAAAATTTTAGAAATGTAAGAACTCGCAATTTAGATTGCGAGTTCTTATATTTCGACAATTTTGCCCTCCCAAAAGTGATTACCCTCCCAAATATCAAGAGACACGGTAGTGTCTCGACACTAAGACCATTCAACTTACATTTTATATTTACCTTCGTACCTTTGATTGGTGTTACATACCAACCTACCTTTGTAGATCCTCTTCGTCTTCTTTCTTCTGGCCAAATTAAACTAACCTTTTGATGATCTTGGCCAATAATTTCTGGCTTCGTATACCAGAAATCGATATAAAAAGGAGAAACTCCTTTTTGCCTGCCGACTATCACCGGCAATAAGCGTAAAATTTTTACGCTTTCGTTCGATGCGCGAAACACGGACGCGTCGCGAAGGGCCATCATATTAATGAAATTAATTGTACTAAACGAAAATAAATTGTTAATGAGATATTATAATATTTTCATTAATATACGATTAAATTTTGTATCTATTCTTTATTCGCGCTTCTGCGTAATTAAATATGTATCTATTTACTAAAATATATTTATCTGATTAAAAATAAATGTAAATTAAAAAAATCTTTATTTATATACTGATCTGATTCAAAAAAGCTCTATCGCGAATATTATGAAATTTAGATTTGTTTTTTACGTAAACTTTATAAAAT
>NW_017276039.1:117186-127810 GCF_001594065.2 Cyphomyrmex costatus
ATGTAAGAATACCATGAGTTAATTTAAGTAACAGTTGTAAATGAAAAAATCAACATACTTTAATCTTCTATAGTTTTATTTTCTGTATAATCTGTTCATAGCTTTAAAAAATTATATAATTGTATATATTTTTAACTTATAAACATAAAAATCCAATCAATTTTTATGTACTCGGTTTTAATGTGAACCAAAAAATATAATATTAAACGATCAATATAAGAGTGAATAAATAATCTTCTATTATATCCTCATGATATTCTCAATTTCTTGAAAAATTTCGCCTTTATACATTTGAAATGTATGTGCATTCGAACGTATTTTCGTATGCACATAAATTTATACGCACAATATATTCAACAATAAAAAGGGATCCAAGATTAAGTTTATCCTAATCTGTTAAAACTTATCCATTTTAGGGCAACGGATGTATGGAATGTTACGTTCTTGTCTATTAAATTAGTATATTACTATTATTGAATTGATGTATACATGTATCTAGGTATACCTTTCTCTCTCTTTCTATATATGTATATTATGATATATTATTATAATAAAGTTACCACACATCCATACCCCAATAATAACGTTAATTAATCACTCACCGACCCGATGCGCAACAGCGGAGTTACATCTGCAACGTCGCTACGATGATTCTGTAACAAAAAAATACATAATCCAAATTAAAACACAATTATAAATTTTATGAAAAGACCTCTTAGAAACATTTTTATAAAATTTCAAATTTTAAAGCAATCCTTGTTTTAATTAAATAGTATTTTTATAAATTATTAGTATTTTTAAAGTAAAAGTATTTAAGAATAAATTGAGCAAAGATATCGATTTTTTACATAAGTAAAAAATAATATTTACCGCAAAGTTGCTCCACCGATGCCCGATGCCTCTCCCGGTCCTCCTCCTCCTCTCAGATTTCGGTTGACATCCTCTCGCACTGGTCACTCGCGTAAAACACTCGCGAATAGTATACACAATCGCGCGCGGACTATAATTTTTTCAAAGTCTTTCGCGCGACACTGTCGTTTTCCGGATTTACAAAACTCACGATAGGATTTCCATTTCGGTCGGTGGAATCAACACCACACGTCGACGAGTACTGCGAAACACACGGTTGTTGCCGAACAAGGGTTAAGCCCCACACGATAGAAGACGTAATCGATCGTATCGAGTTCATCACCTCTGATTTAAGCAAAATCACGTTTAAAATTGACTCAGCCATACGCCCTAACTATCATTTCGTCGTGGACACAAAAGGTGCTGTACCTCGTGCGATAACACTAGGCTAGTAGACGTGACGAGCGCCTCTTGATTTATATCAAGATTAATTGATAACAAGAGAAAAGTTGGTACCGATTGCCGATTCTAACAATCTAGACAGTATCGGAAATAGGATCCAACCCCTCGTCCCGAGCAGACCATAAAGATCAACAGCTAGGCTCTGACCAAGTCAGATTAAAGCGATTCGAACGGGTATAAAGCAGAGAAATGAGCGTCCTGACAGAGTTATACAACTTCAGCCTTTTTGGGCGACCCAGAGATGAACCCGAGAGACAAACGATCGCTTCTACCGCTAAGGGCCGAACCGTTTGACGACAGACGGAGCGTGTCCTCTATCAGTCGAAACCGCGCGAACACAGCACCCTGTGCGAAGTGCGTGACATGTACGCGGCCGACATCACCTCGTGCTAGGGCACTCGGCGTGAGAGTTGCAATGACCACCAATGGTGGCCACACGTGCAGCAACGTCTCAAAGAGAGTTCCGTTTTCCTGTCGAAACATTGTAGATGTGATTCCATCGACCGTCGAAACAGATCTCCATCGAATGGGTATTGTGAAAAGTCCAATTAGTCCGATAATAATTTCAACGGCACTCCCGAACGGCACGCGCGACGCGACGAACCGGCTGCGGTTCGTTTATTTTCAATTTAAATCGGCGACGAGGGTACGTTGGCTTCCCCGTCGTTGGATTTTTACACGAGAAGAGAACGACTTTACTCAAGCATCTAAAAATTTATCTAGGTTATTATATATCATTCAGATAGATCTGAAAATTTCGAGATACTTTAGGGAAATCGTTTTACTCGTGTACATCCTCGGGGTACTGAGCCCTCTCACCACGTCAAGGTCGTACCCATGAGAGGGAAGATATTATATGAAATTCTGAAAAATGTATTATATGTATTTATTATCTATTATTATATCATCAACAATTAAAAATGAATATTAAATATACATAAATTGTCACGAAATAAATTAAGAGCTGATAAAAGGATTGAATCTCTTATTACGATATCTATTAGATATGATTAGGCTCTATGAAATGAAAAAATGATAAAAACGAGAAATATTCCTTTCATTACCGACAAATAGTTTCATAGTTACGCTCAAGTTTTTATACGGATTATATTAAAAAAGATGCGAGAAAACGAAAAATTAATAAAATTATTAATTACACGAACTGTGTGTGCATTAATTTTGAATATAGAAATCGTATGAATAGAATTGCGCGCGTTATTTGCATGAAAATATTAATTGTTTTTTACAACTTATGTGATATCGTTCGAAGTACTCTATAATCGAGAAGATTAACTCAAGGAAGAGAAAAATGTTACGTTAAACAAAATTATAGTCCATAATTATCGCGAAATAGTAATAAATTTTGCTTTCTATCGTGTTTTGATTCCAACTGAATGAACCGTACGAAATATCTGTTCCATGATACACGATTATGTCATCTCGATCCCTTTATGGATAGTTGATCACGCGAGCTAACAATCGTATACTGTGAATATTCACAAAGTACAATATTTCGTATAATTTAATTCGTCGTGTTTATGTATACCTATAAGTCTCGGCAATTAAATAACTGCGCGATGACTACACGCGCGTTACAATGACACCCGCCTGTCCTTCCGCCTCAAACTACAAGGTCGCGTGCCGACCAACTGTCGAAATATTAACGGATATTATAAAATAAGTAAAACAATCTATTCTTTACTTTATTTTTAATATTCTCTGAATACGCTTTGTTGTACGATGTCACTCAACATTATTTTAAGATTCAAGATGCTATGAGTATTAAACCTGTTGGATTGTTAGTCAATACGAATTATTTAAAATTATAAAATAAATGTAAAATATGTTCTTCGGTGTATAATTACAATATCATATTAAACGATTCGTTAAAATTAAACTGCTAATAGAAATTATCTCATTAATTCTGCGATAAAATACTAATTCGATTCTGTTTCAAATAATTTAAAGTCAAATTGTTATTATACTAATATACAATTTGATCCTATTTAAAAAATAAAACAAAATAGAATAATTGAAAGGCCAACTCTTTAAAGAATTAAACGTTTTTTTATTACTTTTTATTTTTAAAAAATTAAGTTATTTAAAATAGATGTTTTTAGTAAAAAAAAAAGATTAAAAGATTAATCTTTATTATCAATATTTTAAATAAAATTTTAAAACTTATTTTACATTTTATATTAATTTTAAATACGTCGTACCAGTCAGCAGTCGATAGTATTTAAAATAATGTTATTTAAAATATATATTTTAAATATATATATATATATATATATGTATTTAATATGTATTTAAATTATATAAAAAACAAAATGTAGCAGTTATTTAATATTTTTTCTTGTTTTAAAAAACTTTTTCTAATTTATTTCTTATTTAATATTTTAAGTACGTTTTTGAAACGTAAAAAATACAACGTTTAATATTATCTTTAATAGTGTTATTACAAAAATATGTTTCAGAAAGAAATATTAAGTTGAGCGGTACAGCTATCTGTTTACACCGAGCCGCGGTAATGGAATGCGTCTATGTCTAAGCGCGGTAATGGAATGACTGCTCGAACTCGGAGTGCTCGCCGCTCGGTCTATCGGTGAGCCGGGTGAGCGGGGACTGTGCGACCTGTGTCTGCCCTCCTACATCAAAACAATCCCCAAGGCTGCTTTCACTAACCGTCTAATATTAACGCGTCGAAATATCAATTAAGGTGATGCTAGACCCGCCTGTTTTATCATTACTTACTTAGTTAAAGACTCGTTTCTCTTAATTGCATTTACGGATGGAAAAATCCTTTTGTATAATTAAAGTATCGACAACAATAAATTGCGCTAGCTACATTTCAATACAAAAAACGGAAAAAAAAATTACAGTTTCGTTATCGAAAATCACAGAAGCCGATAACGAAACTGTAAGTTTTTAATTTTCTTCCGTTTTTCGTATTGAAATGTAGCTAGCGCAATTTATTGTTGTCGATACTTTAATTATACAAAAGGAGTTTTCCATCCGTAAATGCAATTAAGAGAAACGAGTCTTTAACTAAGTAATGATAAAACAGGCACTCCAGCATCCCCTTACAAAATAATTAAAATAATCTAATCGTCACATTTTTACTTTCTCCGATAATTACAATTTATTATACGATTTTTGCTTTATTTCTTACATTTGTTACGCACGGCTCTTGAATACTTCATCTTTAGATATTTCAAATTGTGTGTTACAATAAGTGATTATTAGTTTGTAATATATAACGGTTTATTACACCAAATTCATATAATGTACGCAATATTTTTAACAAAATAAATTGACGCATTGTGCCTTTTTGTTACTTTTGAATTGTTTAGTATTGCCAATTTATTATGTCTTATTCCGCATTCTTATTATCCGCGAAATCAAAGAGTAAATTATATATATATATATATTTTCTATATTTAAATGTATACGAAAGCTATTTATACACATTATTCTATTTATTTAGTCCAAATTATTTTTAAAATTAAAAAAAATTTTAATTTATTTTTATTTAAGAAATGTATAACATATTAATTTTTATTTAATTGTAAATCATTAAAAAGAGAGACAGATATTTATAAATATTAAAATATATAATGTTAGGATATCAAAAACATTTAACGTAAATAATTATGTAAAAAAAAAATCATGCTGGTAAAAATCACTTTTTACCTCTTGTCTTTTGTCAGCAAATTAGTTAATACGAAATATTCAAAATTATAAAGTAAATGTAAAATATGTTCTTCGATATGGCAGTACCACACGTATAATTACACATATAATTACGATATTACATTAAACGATTTATGCAACTAAATTGCTGATGGTTTTGAAAAAATAAATGTAAGAAATTATTTTATATTAATTCCACGACAAAATACTAATTGGGTTTTATTTTATTTCAAGTAATATATAACGTCAAACTGTTTCATACTAATATACAGGGTTCGATCCTATTTAAAAAACAAAGTTATTTAAAATACATATTTTCACTAAAAAAGATAAAAGGATTATTTAAACTTTATTATTGTAAGTAAGTTTTCAAAACTTATTTCATAATTTTCATTTTAAATAAGTCGTATCAGTCAGCGGTCGGTCGGTATTTAAAACGATTTTATTTAAAATTCTCTTTCTCTCTCTCTCTCTCTCTCTCTCTCTCTCTCTCTCTCTCTGTGTGCGTGCGTGCGTGCGTGCGTGCGTGTGTGTGTGGGTGGGTGTTTGAATTATTTAAATAAAAAGATTGAGCAGTTATTTAATATTTATTATTTTAAAATAAAAAAATTTTCTGACTTATTTCTAATTTAATATTTTGAGTAAGTTTTTGGAATCTTAGGTACAACGTTTCATATCATTTAATATTTATTATAAATACGTTTCAAAAAGAAATGGCAAGTAGAGCTAAGGTACAGAGCTATACCTATCTACACGAGCCATGATAATGGAATAACTTAACTGCTCGGTAAGTGAGGTGAGCAGTGACTGTTCACTCTTCACCCGTGTGAAGCTGGCCCCCCAATATTAAAAAATCGATTCTTTTCTTCATGAAATCGTTTGCTCATCGTTTACTGACGAATGCTTAGTTTGATTTTCGTTTGCTTACCCTTAGTTCAAAAGATTTGTGAGCAAACGATGAGCAAACAAATGCATGAAGAAAAAAAATCTTTTTTTTAATTCGATATCAAAACTTAATTTTCTTGTATCTTTTAAACTAAGAGTGAGCAAACGAAAATTCCAACTGAGCATTCGTGAGCAAACGATGAGCAAACGAATGCATCAAGAAAAAAATCGATTTTTTAATATTGGGGGGTTAGGTTAAAGTTGGCCCCTCAAAACATAATTTTCGTATATCTTTTGAACTAAGGGTGAGCAAACGAAAATTCCAACTTAGTATCATGAGCAAACGAATGCATGAAGAAAAAAATCGATTTTTTAATATTGGGGGGCCAGCTTCACACGAGTTTGCTCTTCCACGTTAAAATAATCCCAAAAGCCACTTACGTCAATCATCTAACTGTCACGAAACATCAATGTATGTTACAAAATAAGTAAAATAATATGTTTTTGATATTTTTAATACTTCGGATGAATAAGCTTTATATTGTTTGATTTTTGCTTTATTTTTTGATTCGTTACGTGCACATACAGCTCATGAATACCTTAGATATATCTATATATTACGGTCCATTAAAAATATTTAACACATTAATTTGCAAGTTAAAATTCCAATCACTAGATAATAAGACACTTCAAATTTATTTGAAACAATTGCTTCTTTCTAAAAAATTTCCGAAGCGAAATAAGCAAAGTAAATTAACAATTAAACATTTTAAATTAACAATGACATTGGTCAATATAGAAGAATCAGCTTTGCAATCGATGTAAGAATCGGAATATGATTAGATTTATTCGTTTATAGTGCAAAGCGGGCGCGAATGCGTGACTCGCTTCGCTCGTGCGTTCGCGCCCGTCGCGCAATAAATAACTAACCCCTACTCGTTACACAATGTACTATTACTCTCAATAATAGTAATGATGAAGCAATGATGAAAGAAGTCGCGAATACAAATATATTTTCAAGATATATTTTATAGATACGAGATTTCCAGTGGATATAATTTTTATACGACATAATTTAAAGGACATTGTCGTATATATTATATGTGGCATATTTATAAGCGTATATTTATTCATAATAAGAAACATTTAGCTTCTTATGCCTGTTTCCACCAATGCAGATTAACTTTAATCCCGGTTTAACTTACTATTAATGTTTTCCTAATTTTTAGAATTAGAAAAAGTTGGAGAGCAAATTGAACCAAGATTAAAATTAATCTACGTTGGTGGAAATGGGCATTAATCGAAATCAAACTGATATTGATGGATTTTTTATACTATATAATCTTATATAGAATACATTTGTGCTATTAATACAAAAAGGAAAACGACATTTTACCAACGCTTTGTCGATGAAATCAATCTTTTTCAAAGATTTAGTACAATGAAATCTACCAATTATCAAGTCAACCTGTTTTAAAAATCAAATTGTTTCAAACCGGATTGGCAACTCAGAATATATTAGGCATAATCTAAAAATTCAATTATATCGTATTAACAAGAAATTAGTAAAATTTATAGTATTATCTAACATAGTATATTCTTGCACTATTAATGGATGATTACACGTTTAATCCTAATAATATTATATTAATCATTCAAATTCTTTATTATTATATAATTTAACTGTAATATTATACGGACGTTAAAATTAATTTTAGCAACACTGACTAAGATCTTTTTATTACTGGATAGTGGATAAAAATTGCAGTAATAAAAATGATTATGGTATCGCATATATAGTTATATTCAGCGATATTATGAAATAATTACGAAAAGTATTACATAAATGGACATATAACATCTATAGAATAGTCTCACATTTTATATTTTAAAAAGTATTAAATATTACCGAAATAATATGTAATACTTATATTAACTTTTAATTATGTTTAAGTGACATTCTAGGATCATTTTGTTCCTATAAGAGTTGACGTTGATAAAGTTGATAAAGCGGTTAAGATACGAAACATTCAAACTCTTACTGTCGATTTCTTTAAATAACTTTAATGTTACTAAAAGACGCTGATACGCTTTTGCAGTTACAGCGACATTATGTTTCAGTGTTGAAACGTTAACAATAGGATGTTGTACTTTTATATGTGTCACGCATACAAAATATCTTCACGAAAATATCGCTGCTTTTTTTGTAAAGCTCAAATTACAATCGATATTTTTTAATTAGAAATGAGGTTGCAATGACGAAGCTTCGAACTCAGCTTATATGACAAAACGTCGTATGATTATTAAACTTTTAGTTTAAAACAGACAATATCGTTAGATGAACTGAATTGTCGTAAACATTTGTCAAGTAATTATGTGAATCATTGGAAAAAAGCTGAGTTGCGATAAGCTGAGCCTATGTGTGTTCATTTCTTCCTCGTATACTTGTGGCCATGAACAGGTGCAGTTAGTAGTTATCTCTTATTGCCGAGAATCGAAAGTAACGTTATCGTAACCGAATTTAACGAAGGGCTCAGTTATTGGTTGATATTACTTCGAGTGTACTACCTTAATGATGTGTACCGTACTATCGCTTATAGGGCTGTAAAAATTATTACTGTTCTTTAGTATTTAGTGGATCCTTTTTAAAAATGTAACATCACAACATTGATGAAATCATGTAAATAAGATTAATAAATCAATTAATGGGTTATTCCGAATCAGTATGTGATTTTTTATCATGCAATAATTTGAAAAATCACAAACCAATATTTTCTAATTATATGATTCAGTATTCTAAAATTTAATTGTTGTAAGATCTAAACTTACACAATAAATGGTGATTATTTCTGATATTATGTGATTTTATAAAGTATGCGACTGTTATATACTTATAACTTAATGATTTGGAACAATTCGCGTTACTTGATTTATTTGTTCAAATTACAATATTTTATCATGTTACTTGGTGATGTAATTTTTTTCAGTATACATTTACGTCTATGTAAATACTGCTATCTGTAAGGTTCATGAAACAATTCTTTCAATGGGTGAAGGTGAAGACGTTACGTTCCCTAATAGTTTGAAATGATCGTATTAAACAATTGAAAAAATGGACTAGAAAGAGTATATCACAATGAATGTAATAAGATAAATCTTTAAATGGGTATAAAAAAATATGTACTAGATATGATATTTTCATTTTTAAGATGTAACAATTTGCAGCAATATATTTGGTATATAGTTTATTGCATTTTTCTATTTTATTTCTTAAAAATAGTAGCATTATGTCAAAATTCAATGATAATGTATATATTATGTATCTAGTCGATGCAATTTTGTAATATCATACATTGTTTTGAATGCACTACATATCTGTGTTCAATAATAAGGTGAATGTCCCGACTTCTACTCAAGTTCCTATTTCTACTCACTATAAACACGTCTTATTAATATAAATTTCCTACTGATAGAATAAATTGCAGGAAGGTTAATTTTAAATAGAAATAGGAAACATTTCATATTTATTTGAAACAACTATTTCTTTCTGAAAAATTTTCGAAACCAAATAAGCTAAGTAATTTAACAATAACTACGGTCAATAGAAGAATCAGGTTTGCTATAGATGTAAGAGTCTGAATATGATTAACTTTTGAATTTTCTTGGTTCCCAACATATAAGCCAGTAATATTTAAAAAATACATCATTTGCAAATCTGTGTCTTTTGCAAAACTGATTCACATCATTATGACCGTTATTTTCAAATCATCTGAATAATATATCAGTAGTAACTTTTCTTCAATTTTTCGTCATATCAGCGATGTAAATTATAATCTATTTGCAGCATTAACACAACCGTTGGGTGGACACTCCCTAATATTGAAATGCTGTTCTAAATCTAAATATCCAAATGAATGATTTTGAAGAATAACAGCGAGTGCTCACTCAACTGTTTAGTCTACAGAACATAGCCATTATTGGTCCACTTATTAAAGAACTACAAATATATTATACATACAAATCGATAGCATACGACAAATCATCACCAACACCATAGCGTTGAATTATATACGGAGTAAGCAAAGATTAACTAAAATTGATTACTTTTTTTCTTTTCTCTTATATTTCTCTTGTTGCTCGTAATTTTAGACTAGCAACAGAAATAATGTCCACTAAGATGTTATTTACATAAATTGAAGTAAAAATTCATATGAATTTTTTGTTTGCGATCGGGCGTGGGTGTGTGTGTGTGTGCGTTATTGCGTGCGTGCGTGCGTTCGTGCGCATGTGAACGATTCTTTCCGAAATCGGTATAACATTTTATTTTAGTCTCTGACATTGTTTATAATCCGGGAATGTGTTTCCCAGGGAAATACATTGAACCTTTATTTTATATTTGCTTAATGAAAACCGTGAAACTGCTGTACTAATTTCAATGTCTATATTTTGTAATTTAAATTAACACCACGGTTAGATTGTTTGCTTTAAGGAAAAACATAAAATACGGATTGTTTAATTTTTCTATAGTACTTTTTTTGGTGTTTAATGATTTCGAAAGCTGCTGTGCAAAATATTATATTGATTCTCATAAGAAGTACCAATATATTCACATACGTAGATATGTATGTATAGGTACACTTATAAATTCATGGACACACACTTACACTCACACTCTCTCTCACACACACACACACACACACACACACACACACACACACACACACACACACACACA
>NW_017276039.1:130857-136013 GCF_001594065.2 Cyphomyrmex costatus
AGGCGAAAATATACCCTACGAATTCATGAAAGAATTCATCGAGACGAAAAACCTTATGAATGCGAAGTTTGTAAAAAAACATTTTCGTAAGTATTAAAGCGAGGAACAAGAACTAGAAAAATTATTTAGCAATTCAATATCAATGATTAAATTAATTGGAAAAGTTATAAATATCGAAACGGTCATTTTACAGGCGAAAATATACCCTACGAATTCATGAAAGAATTCATCGAGACGAAAAACCTTATGAATGCGAAGTTTGTAAAAAAACATTTTCGTAAGTATTAAAGCGAGGAACAAGAACTAGAAAAATAATTTAGCAATTCAATATCAATGATTAAATTAATTGAAAAAGTTATAAATTTTGAAACGGTTATTTTACAGGCGAAAAAATAACCTACGAATTCATGAGAGAATTCATAACGGCGAATGTCCTTATAAATGTGAGCTTTGTGGAGAGATGTTTAAGTGAGTACTTCATTGAATAGCAAGAGAAACAAATGAATTACTTGATAAATCATTCTAATATTAATAAATGAATTAAGTAACGAATCATAAATATTGCTACGGAAAATTTACAGTCATGCATCGAATTTCTATCGCCACAAAAGGCTGATTCATGGTAATAATTAATGTTTTTACAAATGTAAAAGTATAAGAAAAGTTCCCATACTGAATGGTACCTGGTTCACCATATAGACGGAGTACATAGACAAATGACACCATCCTTGTGTGGTACGTGCCATAAAATTATTGTTTTTCCAATTATTTATCACTTGACTGCTTTTGTCCCTTCGTTTCACTACATTAATTATAAATATGTTAATTTTTTGTTAGCAGTGATATCTTTGTTATCAAATCTCAACAGTCACAATTCTATATATATTTTCAAAATCACACTGTATCGTTCGTAGATCTTTAAACAAATTCAGAGTTTTACGTACACAACTTAAATTAGGTCGTTCATAAAAAATTATTTAATACATTGCCATATTCTTAATATTTGTTTTCATATATTTCTGGTACATCAACTAATAATATTTCTATCTTGTTTAAATATATGTCGGCATGCGTCAATATAACAAGGAGCCTATAATTTAAACGTCAAAACTTCTGGAGTGCTTAGGATTAATAAACTAAGAAAAAAGGGTATGTAAAAATATTCTCTTTTTCGCTATATTTTGGAGAAAATTATATACAGGAAATGATGTTTCTATTTCAATCTTGAACGTGAAGTAGTATTGTCATGATCATCCCAACCATCACTCTTCATACCATAGAATTTCTTTGTGCAAAGGTGTCTAATGCACGGAATTAATTCGTTGTCAATTAACTTACGCCTACAATAGAAAGATCAAATCGAAGCTGCTGTACACTATATGTCAAAAATTGAGTGTCTGGCGGCAAGACAGGCTATCCGTACTGACGATATGCTTGCATTTCTGAAACAAGCTAAAATTTTAAATAATATCTACAGTGACCAATTGTATAAATCTTGTATAAATAAGTTATAAGAGAGTACGATGACGACAAACTACATTTTGCGTCTTTCACGACTTTAAATAAAACGATATATAAACGAGGATATCCTTATAAAATATTTTTCGTAGTTTGTCGATCATTTACTCGTTACTGTAATTTTGACATTTAAAATCCATACACTCTAAAGGAATAATTATTTATTTTTTAGAATCGAACATTGCAACTACAATGCCATATTAACAAACTACGATTGAAAAATGGATAAACAATCATACAATTATATTTAATCTCAATAACAGTAATGATGAAGCAACGATGCGAAATAAATCGCGAATTCAGATATGTTTTCTATATATATACTTTTATAGATAGGAGATTTCTAGTAGATATAATTTTTATACCAGATACTTTAATGGACATTGTTTTATATATATAAGTTTCATATTTTTAAGCGCATATTATTTCATATTGAGTAACTTTTAGCCCCTTAGTCGAAATCGAACTGATATTGATTGATCCTTTATCCATATAACTTTATGTAGAGTACATTTGTGTTATTAATATAAAAAGAAAAACAATATTTTACCAACGCTTTATCGATGAAAACTTTTTCAAAAATTTATTACAATGAAATTTACCAGTTATTATGTCAACCTGTTTTAAAAATCAAATTCTTTCAAACCGGATTGGCAACTGAGAATGTAATAGGCATATTCTAGAAATTCAAATGTACCCTATTAGCAACAACTTAATAAAATTTTTAATATTATCTAATACAGTATATTCTTGCACTATTAATGGATGATTATACGTTTTACCCTGATAATATTATATTTTATTATTTAAAATCTTTATTTAGTTTAACTGTAATTTAATAAGGACATTAAAATTAATTTTAGCAACACTGACTAAGACCATAGCCATTTTATTACTAAATTGTGCATAAAAATTGCAGTAATAAAAATGACTACGATATTGTATGTATATGTAACATTTAGCGATATTATGAAAAGAATATGATAAATATTACATAAAAGAACGTATAACATCCATAGAAAATAGTCTCACTATTTTAAAAAGTATAAAATATTACCGAAATAATATGTAATACTTATTTTAACTCTTATAAATTATGTTTATGTGACACTTTGGGATCATTTTGTGCCTATAAGAGTTGACTTGTAAAGTTGATAAAGCGCTTAAGATAAGAAACATTCCAACTCTTACTATCTATTTCTCTATATATATAAATAACTTTAATGTTTTTAAAACACGCTGACACGCTCTTGCAGTTGCAGTGACATTGTCGTTTTAGTATTGAAACGGAAACAATTGGATGTTGTTCTTTTATATGTGTCATGTATACAAAGTACATGAAAATATCGCTATTTTCTTTACAGATCTCAAATTAGGATCGATATTTTAATTAGAAACGAGATTGCAATGATGAAACTTGAAACTGAGCTTATATGAAAAAACGTCATACGATTTTTGTACTTTTAATTTGAAATAGATGAAATCGTGAGATGAACTCAATTGTCGTAAACATTTGTCATGTAATTACGTGAATCATTAGAAAGAAGCAATGAGTTGCGATGAGCTGTGCCTATCTGTGTTCATTTCTTCCTCGTATACTTGTAGCCATGAACAGGTGCAGTTAGTAGTTATCTCTTATTGCCGAGAATCGAAAGTAAGGGTATCGTAACTGAATTTTACGAAGGTTTCAATTATTGTTTGGTTATTGCGAATATACCACCTTAATGATGTGTACCGTACTAGCGCTCATAGGGCTGTAAGCATTATTTGTGCTTTTTAGTATTTAGTGGATCTTTTTTGAATATATAACATCACGAAGTTGATGAAATCATGTAACTAATTGTAAGATTAGGAAATCAACTAATGGTTTATTCCAAATCAGTATGTGATTTTTTAAATGCATAAATTTGAAAAATTATGTTCCAATATTTTCCATTTTTTTTAATTATATGATTCAGTATTCTAAAATTAAATTGTTGTAAGATCTGAACGTGCACGATAAATGGAAATTAATTCTAATATTATGTGATTTTTTAAAGTATGCGACTTTTATATATAACTTAATGATTTGGAACAATTCGCGTTACTTGATTTTTTGTTCAAATTACAATATTTTGTCATGTTACTTGGTGACGCGACTGTCTTCAGTATACATTTACGTCCAAGTAAGTACTGCTACCTGAAAGGTACATAAAACGAATCTTACAGTGGGTATATGTAAAGATATTACGTACCCTGAATGTTTAAAATAATGGTATTTCAGAATTGAGAAAATGGAATAGAAAAGAGTCCATTTCATTGGATTTAATAAGAAACTGTTTATGGAGTAAATGAATACAGAAAGATATGTACTAGATCTCATATGTTCATTTTTAATAAATAACAATTTGTAATAGATTTGGTATATAATTCTTTGCATTTCGATTTTTTTCTTAATAGCAGCATTTCGCCAAAATTCGATGATAGTGTATTATGTATGTAGTCGATGCAATTTTGTAATATCATATATTGTTTGAATGCATATATCTGAGTTCAATAATATAGTACAATTTCCTGATATAATTGTTTTGCAAGTATAATAGTAAGTTGTATAAATTTTAACACTGAAATTTTTCAAATAACAAGAATATAAAGGCTAATGAGAGCTATTCGATGTTATTAGTGCGATCATATATAAGATATGTTTTAAAGTGTGAATTTTATATGTATGAATTATATCTGAAATTATTCCTGGTACATTTATTAGTTCTGTAATAATATATTAATTTAAATAACGCGTGTATATTTTATTTTTTAACCTTCCATCGTAGCATATATAATAAGATCCTTCAAAAATATTTAACACATTAATTTTGCAAGTCATAGTCCCACTAACTAGATAATAAGACATTTCATATTTATTTGAAACAACTGTTTCTTTCTGAACAATTTTCGAAACCAAATAAGCTAAGTAATTTAACAATAACTACGGTCAATAGAAGAATCAGGTTTGCTATAGATGTAAGAGTCTGAATATGATTAACTTTTGTCCATGAATTTTCTTGGTTCCCAACATATAAGCAAGTAATATTTAAAAAAATACATCATTTGCAAATCTGTGTCTTTTGCAAAACGGATTCACATCATTATGACCGTTATTTTCAAATCATCTGAATAATATATCAGTAGTAACTTTTCTTCAATTTTTCGTCATATCAGCGATGTAAATTATAATCTATTTGCAACATTAACACAACCGTTGGGTGAACACTCCCTAATATTGAAATGCTGTTCTAAATCTAAATATCCAGTTGCATGGTTTTGAAGAATAACAGCGAGTGCTCACTCAACCGTTTAGTCTACAGAACATAGCCATTATTGGTCCACTTATCAAAGAAATACAAATATATTATACATACAAATCGAAAGCATACGACAAATCATCACCAACACCATAGCGTTGAATTATATACGGAGTAAGCAAAGATTAACTAAAATTGATTAATTTTTTTCTTTTCTCTTATATTTCTCTTGTTGCTCGTAATTTTAGACTAGCAACAAAAATAATGTTCACTAAGATGTTATTTACATAAATTGAAGTAAAAATTCATATGAATTTTTTGTTTGCGATCGGGCGTGCGTGTGTGTGTGTGTGTGTG
>NW_017276039.1:146199-147316 GCF_001594065.2 Cyphomyrmex costatus
CGTTAACATTTGTTATCTGCAATTTGATAATTTTAATTTAATTCCGTCTAACAATTTGTTGTAACTCATTGTGTATGAGACTGACTGGCCTAAATTATTCTGAAGACCGGTTTTGAGAGTGTTTGCGATACAGTAGCGTTGTGAACATGATGAGCCTCCCCACTTCCGGTAAAATAATCGTAATTATGATAAATTCAATTTCAAAACTATTAGTGTTCTAAGAAATTCTGGGAAATTATTTCTCTCAATTCCAGCATTCTTTTTATTAATTTTTCTTTTCTGCCTTTATTGGTCATATTATTGTGTTCTTTAAGATGAAATTGTCATCTGATTTTATTTCTTGGTTGTTGGGGAGCTCGCGGTGTTTAAACATTGTTTAATTCATTGTCAATTTTAAATTATATTTTATTTATGTAATTTTCCATTGTCTCTGAAGAAGGCTAAAAAATGAGCCGAAACATGTAAGAATAATTTTTGTAATAAATAAGTTTTGCTTGATAAAAATCAGCGTTTGTGTAAAGTTATATATTGCGCTTAACCCCTAGTGCCCTTTTTCTTTCCAAGTTAATTCATTTATGTTTGTGTAACTTTATAAAATCTCAGTGAGACCATTTTTTCAAATAGTGACTTGAAAAGAGGTTTCAAACTGTAAAATGCTTTTTTAAAGCATGATTTTAAAGATGCTGTGAGCATCTCGATACAATAATTTTTGACGAAGTTATTCTATCTTAAAGTTTGCCTATTTTTGCAGAGGGAAACATGTATTGCGTTAAATTTGTTGTCCAGTGTATCTTATATGTTAATTTTTATAAATCTCTCTTTCTCTCTCTCTCTCTCTCTCTTTGATGACTTACAATTAAAAAGTTGATATGTTATACATTTTTCAGATAAAAATAAATGAAAACATTTTTAAATTTTAGAAATAATTTGTTTCAAATAATTTAAAGTCAAATTATTAAATTTGGTCATATTTAAAAAATAAAATAAAATAGAGTAATTGAGAGAGAAGGGCTAAGAGCCAGTGATGTAATAAAGAACGTTTAATTCTTTAAAGAATTAAACGTTCTTTATTACTTTATTTTTAAAAAATTAAGTTATTTAAAATAGATGTTTTTAG
>NW_017276039.1:153957-158344 GCF_001594065.2 Cyphomyrmex costatus
AAACCATTCATAGATATCATACAATACTTGATAATTGGAAAGAAGGAACTAAAATTGAATAAAACTTTAAATTTTATTCAGTTATCAGCATTCTGTTCCAATTAGCAAATATGAAGATAATATATTATAAATTAATAGTTTTACATTTTTTATTATATTTTCAGCAAATCTTTACCGAAATTTAATTTAACAATGTAAAATATTATACAGATATTACTTGTGTAACGCGTTAATGTTGTAATTGTGATTTAATTTTATTGTAAATAAATGTTTATAGTATTGGATGCGTAATGTAAAATTTATGTAAACTGATAATTTATGTTCTGATAAAAAAATGTTATCAAATTAATTTTTGTAATTTGTACAAATATACTAATAAATTATATCATACGTTAATTAGACTGTTAGGGTATATAACGATATATAATAAATTTTATTTGTATGTGTCTAGAAACTATACATTTGATAAAATTATGTGTTCTTGTACGTATTTTCGACATTTTCGTGTAATCCTATTTTATTATATATAATAATGTAATTTTTTAATAATGTTCTCTCTTAATATAATTTTTTTCATGTATTTTGACAGCATTTATATTGTATATATTATGATTGTAAATATTATTATTCTTATATATTGTCACTGTCATTGTAATATTCACATAGTTATTGTACAAATATTATAATTATTAATGTATTAAATTGAATAAAGTATTATATCCAAAGATAGCATTAAATATTGTATTCAAGATGTACGAGTATATAACAAATAAAGAAAAATAAAGAAAATAAAAAATATAAATGTAAAACAACAATTATCCGCAAAAACAGGCTGTTGTTACGATGGTCCGTTTTTTACGAGTATAAGTATAATTTATAAAGAAAAGAGGACCGCTGATAAAATCGGCGGAGGTGGTGGAGGGCCTCTTTAGCTCGTTTTTGCTAAATGATTTATGTTGCTTTTTCAAGAGTACATTCTTGGGAAGCATTAAAAGTTTATCTAGGTAGTCAACGTGATAATAAACATATTAAAAATTATGTATATAAAGAAATATATAAATAATTCCTTTTATTTTTTAAATAAAAAATAATAACATAAAGGTACTTAATAATATTAAAGTTTTATATCGTTTTGAGTCTTTACATATTATTTAATTATGATTTATACAATTCCAATAAATTGTGTCACACTGTGTGTGTCGATTCATATAGGCATTATTTATTATTACTTAATTTTAAATCATTTTGAGCCTTTACATATTACTTATAGTATTTACTTTTAAAAAGTACAGTATTTACTTTTTTTTAATGTAAATTTTTATGACATTAAAAAATTCTAATATTACAATGTCAAGGTTATAATATTTTTTAAATCAGTAAAATAATTAAAGAAAAATGTTCTTATAAGTTAAAAGTATTTTTAAACTTGTATTACATAAATACTTTAAATAATATTACATAAGCAACATTGTATTAATTTTAATTTATAATTTATTTATGAATAAGTAAATTCTTAATTTTTATTATTTCTTTGTTATTAAATAAATAATTTTAAATGTTTTAACTTTTTAATAAAAATATATATTTATTTATTTTAAAAAATAATTATTTATTAATTTATTTGATTATTTTATTTTTGTGCATATATTGTTTATTATTTATTATTCCTTATCCTTACTTTCACTCTGTGAAAGGTATAATGAAAAAAAGATATAATGGTATAATATCTCAAAAATGTTCAACACATCTTATGTTTATTGAAAAACGTATTCAAAAAACATCCTAAAATCTTTAATAACATCCTCTGAAAAAATTAATATAAAAGGGTAATATATGAGAAGTGGATTAGGCCTAATGGGGAAACCACTATAAAAAAAACGCATCATACTATCTACCGCAAGGTGATGTGGAAATGATAGTGTTTTCAAACTGTCATTTTCTTGATATAGAAAAGATAAAAGAAAATTATTTTTTAATATATGATTTTACGTTACAAGCTACTCACATGATCATTTATTTTTAATATAAGTGATTACTCATTTTGACTACTTATGTATATATTTTTTTTAATAATGTCAAATGCTGATAGCGCGTGCGTAGCGCGCGCCTGTATTGTTCTAGTTTATAAAGAAAAGAGGACCGCCGATAAAATCGGCGGGGGTGGTGTGGAGGGCCTCTCTAACTCGTTTGTACTAATTACTAATAACTATATATTTAGTAAGAACGGGCTAAGTTAACATAAAGAAAACAACTTCCTAATTCCATTTTTATACAGACACGTATTATAAGACAAAATTCGTGAAATTAATTTGTTTGAATATTTGATTTCAAGTTTCTTAAAAGTCAGCAATTTTCATTTCTCTATTAGAAGATATACAAAATTCAAAATTTTATTTTTGATAACTCATTAATAAATTTTGTATTAGTATTTTTCTGATTTCTCATATACATATATACGTTTCTTTTCAAGAATAGATGATCTGAGAATCACTCTGTTCTGCAGCCATTGAAAAGCCTTGTCGACCGATAAAATATCGGCCTAGTGGTTGTGTTCAACAGAGAATGCCGCTTTGCAATTATTATAAAATTCGTGTTTTGTGTGCACCAGTTCGTATTTTTTCCTTTTTTCTCTAGAAGAAGAGAAAAGGTAAAATGATGAACTGGTGCAAAAGTTCAACCAAAAAAAACTGATTCTGACTTGGTCTCAGACACATCGATTGGTTGTCTGCTTTGTTTGGCTAACGGATTGATAATCATGAACATAGGGAAGATTCAAACCAAAAAATCATGGACATAGGGAAGAATCGAACCAAAAAATTGTGGACATTGCCGACACGATCGTGGACATTGGCTACATAATTCAATGTCCACGTTTTGTAGACATAAAGGCGCTTCAAAATAAAGTAACAGCTAAATCCCGGACATGACCGCTCTCAGGTTTCTCTCTGGTACTACTATCTCTATGCTTGAGACAAAACTCGACTGGTCACTCGATCCCCCTCCATCTGCACGCTACGCCAGGATGTATTTTACGCGCATCCCTCCCACTCCTACTCGACAGCAACGACGTCGACGGCGGGGGGGGGGAGACGAACCACCCCGTTTCCCCTTCCTGTGCACTTCGTATCATGGGGGAAGGATGGTGTGCTCAGTTTGCGAGCGTCTCTCTCTAATTCTTTGCCCTCTCGCTTCTTTCCCGACAGGTCGGCATGCAATGCTGCCAATCTAAAGACAAAGATGGTTGTCTTTGTTGCACGCACGCATTTAACTTCTATCGGTTTCTTTTTATCTTGACTTATCAACGCTAAATCGGTAATACTGAAATCGCGAGCGCGTTTGAAATAAGATGAGTCACTGACAAACTATTATATGTGGAAATTTATTGCGTTTTTTCCTGTTGTATATAAAATTATATATTCCCGCATAAATGCATGAATTGTATCTCCGTTATGTTTACACTGTTCTTTATATCGATTATAAATTTATGATTTATAATGTGTTACATATTATATTAACACATCTCTCTATGCTGTATTCTTTTTGTTATCACACTTAAAAATAATTTCACTTGTTTAAAATAAAAATTATTTTATTTCAAAAAATAATTTTCTCAAATAGTCTCTACCAGGTATTTAATTGATTTATAGAAACAATTTTCTCGTTACTAGTAAAACGTTTTTGGTAACCAAGAAATTGTTTCTTGAAATAAAACGTTTTTTTTTTCAACTAATATAGAGAAACAGGGCAATGAGCCAATAAAATCTTTTTAAAATTAATTTAATATATTTGTTTTTTTTTCAATTTTCATTTTATATACTTTTTCATTATGAATATTTTAATTTCTTGAAACTAGGAAAATATTTCTCACGAGAAGTAATTTTATTTTTGAGAAGACTCTCGAAAATTTCAAATAACAAGAATAATCAGGCTAATGAGAGCTATTCCGCGGTTATTGGTGCGACAATATATAAGATATGTTAGAGTGTGAATATTATATACCACGTAAGTACTTCCCCCCCCCAATTGCGCGCCGAACATCCGTCGAACTTAAAACGCAAATCTATTAACTACCGTAGTAATATCACAAATTTTTGATGCTTATAGCATCTAACAAGATCTTAATAATATTAGTGGTATTAAGATCTTGTTAGATGCTATAAGCATCAAAAATTTGTGATATTACTACGGTAGTTAATAGATTTGCGTTTTAAGTTCGACGGATGTTCGGCGCGCAATGGGGGGGGAAGTACTTACGTGGTATATAATATTCACACTCTAACATATCTTATATATTGTCGCACCAATAACCGCGGAATAGCTCTCATTAGCCTGATTATTCTTGTTATTTGAAATTTTCGAGAGTTTTCTTTAATTTATTTGTTGAATA
>NW_017276039.1:158515-178174 GCF_001594065.2 Cyphomyrmex costatus
AACATTATAAACATGGAAATGGCATTGTAAGAGTCAAACGAAAAGTAAATTAACAAACAATTAATACATATATTCTAAAATGAACTTATAAAATTTACATAAATGTAACGATTAAAAAACAGATGTTAATTACATTACTAGTTTCGACCACCAAATCTGGTCCTCTTCAGATGAAACACTTAACGTTGAAATGTACATAATTATGGAAAAACATCAATACATAAGAAAATCTTGTGCGTAGTTAAATATATAACAAAAAATTTACAAATCTATACGTGAGAATATTAGTTGGTCCGTGAATCCATATATTTACAAAAATAGTCATAATGATAAATGTCACACAATAAGAAAACAGTAAAAAAAAATTTTTTTCCTTTAAAAAAACTTATGTCAGAAATATTACAAAACTATCGAAGTACATCTTGAGATAAAAAGTTATACATGGAATACGTCAAACATCCTCAACGGACCAATTCCGACTCAATTTAATTTAAGATTTTAATATGTCTTTAAACATATTATTAAGATCTTGTTAGATGCTATAAGCATCAAAAATTTGTGATATTACTACGGTAGTTAATAGATTTGCGTTTTAAGTTCGACGGATGTTCGGCGCGCAATGGGGGGGGGAACTACTTACGTGGTATATAATATTCACACTCTAACATATCTTATATATTGTCGCACCAATAACCGCGGAATAGCTCTCATTAGCCTGATTATTCTTGTTATTTATTTTTGAGGTAATAAAAAATTGTTTGCATTAAAAATACCGATTCTCTATGGGATTAAATATTATTAATATTTAACAGAATAGCTGTTAGAATGGCGTTGTTGCACGGAATATGCCAGAGATCCGGGTTTGCGACTCCCGGTCGAGATATTTTTCACTGGAAAAAATTAATTATTTACAGTTTTTAATAGGGTTTTCAACATTAGTAAGATCGATATGAAATGCGTAAACATCAATAATAAAACATCAATAATTGTTAAATTGGTAGACAATTTGAACTCGTAATATTGCTGCGCTAGTTTATTAGTGTTTATTAGTGTTGCGTTTCAAGTCTGAAAAAATTTCGGCACGCAATCGAAAAATTACATTCGTAGTATATAAATTCACACACAATTATTTAGAAGCACTCCGTGATCCAACTTAGACCACTGTGATGTTGTCTCATTCGGTTTTAATTTAAATATTTTATAACAAACTGATTTTCTTAATACTATGAAAAAATAATTTCGCATTTAACATCATTTATTTAAATAATTACTATAACATAACGTGATATACATATAAAATAAAGTATGTACAATTTTGGATAATCGCTATGACCGAATTACTGAGACATAACATTTGTTTATGAAGTATTCATTAAAGCTGAGTTCAACAAAACATGCGTGAAGGACAATTGTTCATAAAAATCAATTTAGGGAAACCAAACTGCAAGCTATTGCTGTGCACTGGGATGGAAAACTACTTCCAGCTTTAACAGATAGATCCTGTACTAGTATGACTATAAATTTTTTTTTTCAATTCGTATTAAATGTTTTCATTATCTGTATTCTACTTTAAGCTGCCACCTACTTTAACCAGAGTGTGTATATTATGTATAAACAGATCCTGTAATTATTTCAAGTGTGGTGACACTGAATAAATCCTTGGCATTCCAATATTTAATTCTGGAACAGAAGAAGAGCAGGTGTTTACTGTTTGCGAATTATTTGCTGATTGGGATCTCGTAAATCTGTAAAACCGTTAAATTATGATAATGGACAGTAATCTCAAGTACCGGATGTTCGAATGGTGCGTGCAATGGAACAAAATAATATTATATTTAAGAAAAGCTACAAATCGAAGCAGATTGTTGAATGATAATAATTAAATTTATCATATTTAACAATTCATTAAAAATACAGAAATTACATACATTTCGACCTTCATCAAGTCATTTTAAGTGTGAACCGAAAAGCAATTTAAACTAATTAAAAATAAAAAGATTACAATATTATAAGTCGGTTAATATACAATAAAATATTGTTAAATTTTGACATATACTAATAATTTATTAGTTTATTATTAGTAATAAATTTTTAAGGATATTAGAATTAAAAGGTTTAACCTGTTTGACCTGCTGTTTTCTCATTGGTTACCATTTTCGCGTATCTATACAAAAGAAAAGAGAGTATCTACTCCTTCGTCAAGTCAGGACGGGCGAAACTCGGCCTCTAAGATAAAGGCCGAAATGGAAAGGAAATTGTTGTAGACGAAAAGAAACGCTTCAAAGCATTCGTAGTGGCAACTCGACCGCACCCTTAGTTGACCCAGACACAATAGAGACGAAATCAGCTGCGGATTCAGGTGCGGTTTTCACACAATAATCCTGCTCGTATACCAGCTGAGCTCAGGGAGCAGGTATACGAAATCGAGTTGGAACTTAAAATTCCATATTCCCGTTAATTTTGCTCCGATCGGCTTCAAATTTTCACACAATAATCTTGAGACATTGTACATTCAGATAAAAAAATAAAAAAATGGTCAAAAAAAAGTTAAAATACCTTACCCTCCCCTTAAGAATCAAAGAATAATTTAAAAAATTATTCAACAAATAAATTAAAGAAGACTCTCGAAAATTTCAAATAACAAGAATAATCAGGCTAATAAGAGCTATTCCGCGGTTATTGGTGCGACAATATATAAGATATGTTAGAGTGTGAATATTATATACCACGTAAGTACTTCCCCCCCCATTGCGCGCCGAACATCCGTCGAACTTAAAACGCAAATCTATTAACTACCGTAGTAATATCACAAATTTTTGATGCTTATAGCATCTAACAAGATCTTAATAATATGTGTGGTATTAAGATCTTGTTAGATGCTATAAGCATCAAAAATTTGTGATATTACTACGGTAGTTAATAGATTTGCGTTTTAAGTTCGACGGATGTTCGGCGCGCAATGGGGGGGGAAGTACTTACGTGGTATATAATATTCACACTCTAACATATCTTATATATTGTCGCACCAATAACCGCGGAATAGCTCTCATTAGCCTGATTATTCTTGTTATTAAAAAATTATGTCTATTTTGAAATTAATAATATTGCAATCATAATAATATTACAACCAAATAATAATGAAAACTTTTTGACATTATCATAGGCTTACTCTTACTACATGTTTCGGCTTTATCTTTAAGCCTTCTTCAGATATAAAAATATTCTAACGCAGTAAATTATAACTTAAAATTCATGTATTTGCAGGATAATCGATAATTTTTATGAAATGAATATTTAATCGGAGTCACAGAAATTGCTCGTCAAGCGATTGGTTGGCCAAATACGAAAATTTCTCGTTGTCTCTCTCTCTAGAAAAGACAAAGAAAATAAAAGTATATTATACATATATTAATGATATTCAATAAGTCTCGTGAGAACACTTGAGCGGGACGGCCGTCTTTCCCCCCCGTCTCGAAATATATTGCGCCTCGACCAATATTTTTGAAAAGTGTTGCCGACTCGTCTAGGCGCGTAGGGCGTGGCTGTGCGGTGCGGAGAAAGTTTTACGAGCGTCTTATAGCCACAGGCGTCCAGTGTTTGGGGGGGCGCGCCATTTTTGTTCGTTATTGCATATCATTCGTGCATGTCTGCCCGGTGTTTCGAGACTGCCGGTGCCTTGTATAGGGGAGCGAGGGGCATGTTGTAACAATTTTCAAAATATTGTATATATTATGAAGTATTTTATAACTATAATTACTTTTATCGAGAAATCAATCATTCCTACAGAATTTTGATTCTATTCGCATTTTTCGAGGACCTTAGTGGCCCAGTATCAGTCCGTTCAGGCTGCGGGGCCAATAAAAGAAGCAAAAGAAGAAGAAGAATGATATTCAATAAACAAAAAGACACACCACATTGTCACAAGAAATCTTGTAAACAACGTTTTGGTTTATATAGGTTCCAGCTGATCCTTCCCTCTTTCTATTAAGTTTTTTAATGTATTTGTGTGGGATAGTAAAGGCCAATTTACAGTTGCATATGTTGCCTATTGGTGTAAATTTTTCTGATATAGAATTTACATATGAAAATGTAAAAAATTTTTTATCTTTAACATTTTTATTATTGGAACTATTACTATTGTTAATTTAAAATTTAATTATATTTTAAATAGTCGAAAAAATAAATGATAGTGGATATCCATTAATAAAAAAAATATTAATTGCATTAATTATAGATTATTTTACTGGAACTACGGATGACGTAAAAACGAATTATTTTGTCTACAACTTCGTAAATTACATCTCTCTTGTGACAAAGCGGATGGTACAAATAAAGTGATAATTTTACTCTCCTAAGTTTTTTAAAAGGAAAGCCTTCGAAGAATTTTAAGATTTGATAAATATCAATTGGTTGTATAAAGCCATGCCGATCAAAATTTCGTAACTAGACTGACTTATAATAAATGTAAACATATTTACAAAAAAAAAGTTTTACATTTTAATACACATTTTATTATACATTTAAACATTACAAAGTATCATATACGTAGATATAATCTTCTTTGGTACAATTTCTTTCTTAATGATGCCAAGTAAACAAAATATTGCATAAAAAATATTTCCATTTCGTATAAATTATGAAAATAATACACACAGTTCTTTTCTTTTTCTTTCAAATATTAAATCTTTCCTGTCACAAAAATTATAAATACTTTTCTAACTAAAACGATACCTACAACGGTATTAGTAAATAAAATCGATAAGAAGGTATGACTGATTGAAGCTACAGATAATTTCTTCTTTACCGACGATAGATTTAAATAAACCATTCTGATGCACAGGGATCCTAAAGCGACGGCTGAACTTGATCAAGGTCGATAAAACAGGTGATCCTGCTGAAAAATCTATATCAAACGGTACTGCGCGCTCAACAGAAAAAGAACAGATCGATTGTTCTCTGGGGAACTTATATATGTTAAAATCGAGACGAAAGTATGACTGGTTGAAGCTACAAACAATTTCTTCTTTACCCACGACAGATTTAAATGAGGCTATACCATTGAAGCTAAATTGATCCATCTTTCGGTAAAAATTTCAACGTACTATTTTACTATTTTATTCTTTTACTCTTAAAGTTTATATAGTAAATAGATTACCCTATAGTAACATTTATCAAAAGATTGAACATTCGGCCCTGAATGTCAAGCTGTATGTATTCTTATTCTATTAGAAAAATAAGTCTTTTTTTCTTTCCATTGGGGATCTTTAAACAATACAACTATCTTTAGCAAAAAAAAATATGCAATTTTTTTAAACCTTTATATGCGTATTAACTTAAAATAACATATTCTTTATTGACGTCATATAAACACAATACTGCAGAGGATTCTTATTGCTATGAAATAATTATTGAAGTGAAAGACCTTTTTCACTTTTCTCGTAAAGATTTTTAACAAAATTTTTAACAAAACTTTTAACAAAATCTGCATTTTACTTCATGCTGCCACCTACTCTAACCGGGGTGTAATAAACCGCCGTATCATGTTGCCATAGCGACCACGACTTGTTTGCATGTCGATGCGAATTCGAATCGCGGTTTCGTAATCACGCTAATAAACATTCGCGGTCAATCGGCTCAAACGCATGTTTTTAGAGTCCACGTCGGATAATCAGATTATCAGCACAATGAATGACATCATGACAAATGTCGCGGCTAAGAATCGACTCGATTTCGACGATTTACATTCGTCGTCGCTGGATAAACGCCCGGAGGACGAGCACGACATAGAGAAATCCTCAAGTACTGTCGAGGAGATCCTGCAGCAAGTACAACGAGAATTGTGCCTGATCAAGTTGTGTTGGCCGGATGTCTCGATAATGACGGAGGACCTCTACGTACGATCACTTCCGAATACCTACCGTTACGTCAGTGACAAGGAGCGATTGCTATTGTGGTACGCGGAAAACTTTCGACGGCAGTTCCATGCGAAGTACGCGAATCGCCGACCGATGCTGTTAGCCTGCGAAAATGAATGTCGTGTACAAGTGAGTAAAATTTGATCTCGAAAAAGTTATGATTCTTGATTGATTATCACATCACGAATTCTTGCTGTACGTTAATACAATAAACATTAGTATACAGAAAGAGAAAGAAAAGAGCCTTGTCGTTTTTCTTAATTACTACATGAATTTTATATTCAACAAAATTATGTCTCTTCTTTTTTCAAGTCACAATATCTCAAATAGTACATTATATTCTGAGAATATTTTTGGGATATTCTGAAAATGTATGTCAAAATATGTACTCAAGATATTCTTATTACCATTTATTTCTTGCTTGACAGCAATAACCAAAACATCTTCAGAATATCATGTGCTATATGGGATCGGGATTAAGAAAAAAAATATATCATACTTATTAAAAGTTGATCTTTTGTAATTCGCAATATATAAGAGAGAGATTATTATAAGTATGCCTAGTAAAATCAGCTGATCAAAGTCAGCTGTTTGTAATATCAGCTGATCTTGCGATCAGCTGATTAGACTATTGCATAGTTAAAACATGTGAAAATATGTAATGTTAAAAAAAATTATCAATGTCGTTAATGTGCGTTTAGATTAATAATTCCTATCAGCATTTATGGTAAAATTCTATGTATAGTTCTTATAGTCTGTGAAAATACAAAAAATAATTAAGGAATTTGAATATATGTTTATATCAAATACATTAAGAATATATATATATATATATAAATTTTTAAACGACATAAATAAGAGAGTAATTTTTTATCTTGATGATATCTAACCTAAGATTTTGCTCCACACAATTTGATTAAAAATAATATTCTTAAAAATAAGGATTAGGTACTTTTATATAAGGATTAAAATAAAAACAAACTTTATACTTATTTTTTTATAGTTTTTTTTTATTATTTCTACTTACAAATTAATTTTTACATTTATATCTAATAATACAAAAAAAAACGCAATAGATATATCGCATTCAGAATACCGCGACGAAAAACGCTGATAGAATTAATGTTTTTCTTTTCAAAGAAATTTGTATCAACGAGTCTCAAACGAAGTACGCTGCCGTATTCGGAATTGTATACATGGCGCGAATGTATACTATTCATCAGTGACCATATCGAGTATCAGCCATTAGACAAATCTTTCAATATGGTAAGTAAAGAAAAAATGATCTAAGATTTTCTTTTTTCGACATTGTGTCGCGCGCATTCCGAATCAATTTTTATACTAATGAATGAAGAGCAGACTTTCAAAATGTATTTTGTCCAAAATATCATTCTTTTTAAAGTTATTTTTAAAGAATTAATAAAATTTTATGATTTATTTTTTTTATTTTTTCAATTTTATATAAAGATAAAACTTATTTTTTTTTTAAATTATGACACTTGTCTAACAGAATAGTTTAATTAATTCTAAACACTACAATTAACCATTAATTACGAATTTTGGACGCATTTTAAAAGTCTGTTCTTCAAAAATACTTTTAATAATTTATATTACGAAATTATCTTAAATATAAATCTTAAACTATCCTACACTGAAAAAAAGTCTAGTAATAGCTATTAAATGTATGGTGGAATAATGTCAAATGTTTGGTTAACATAAAAAATAATGTTACTTTTACAAATATTTAGTATTATCATAAATATTCAGTAGCTATTACTAGACTTTTTTTCAGTGTATATGTGTATACTATTTTAAGAGGTAGAAAATGGAAAGAAAAAGTAACTACTGTTATGATATTTGTAAGCATCGCGTTTGCTACGCGACATGTCAAATTTATTATAATTTTTAACCCCAAAAAAGTAATGAGAAAAAATTATTCTAATATATCTATACTAAAAGAAAAATTTTATCATTTGATTATATGAAAAAAATGATAATTTTTAGTCTTATGATATTTGTGAGCATCGCGTTTGCTACGCGACTTGTCAAATTTTTTTTGATCTTAAACACCCAAAAAAGTAATGAAAAAAAATTATTCTAATATATCTATACTAAAAAAAAAATTTTGTTATTTGATTATATGAAAAAAATGATAATTTTTAGTCTTATGATATTTGTGAGCATCGCGTTTGCTATGCGACTTGTCAAATTTATTTTGATTTTAAACATGCAAAAAAGTAATGAGAAAAAATTATTCTAATACATTTATACTAAAAAAAAAAATTTTGTCATTTGATTATATGAAAAAAATGATAATTTTTAGTCTTATGATATTTGTGAGCATCGCGTTTGCTATGCGACTTGTCAAATTTATTTTGATTTTAAACATGCAAAAAAGTAATGAGAAAAAATTATTCTAATACATCTATACTAAAAAAAAAAAATTTTATTATTTGATTATATGAAAAAAATGATAATTTTTAGTCTTATGATATTTGTGAGCATCGCGTTTGCTATGCGACTTGTCAAATTTTTTTTTATTTTAAACACCCAAAAAAGGAATGAGAAAAAATTACTCTAACGTATTATGTATACTAAACAAAAAAAATTATGTTAAAATTACTTATAAGAAAAAAATGATAATTTTTTCTCTTTCACGCTCACACGCTGTGCTTCATCCTATCGTTATTGCTTGGTATTTGCAAAAAAAAAAAGATAGAATAAAGCTTACAGCGTAAAAAACGAACGCATTCATCGTCTTAATTGCTATTGTAGGAACACTAATGTAATCTAACCCTAACTTAGCCGAGTGTAATAGTAAATGCTTTGGTGAAACACTTACAATTACAGGATCACTTCAAATGTACACTATATACAAATATAAAACCAAACAATTTGGTAACTATTACTGAATTGTTATCCAAGATTTAAGTTTGGTAATAAAGCTAGGATAGAGCGGAGCTTTTCGATCTATTTTTCATAAATAATTTTTAAGCAGCACATGATTATTTATAAATTGTGTTCTTAATATTAAACTTTAGTCGTAATTATAAGCATCTCACTGCAAAAAGATATTGTTTACTATCGTAAACTTTAGTATTATTACCTTAAAGTTAAATCTAACTAAGTCATGGCACAGCCTCACTCTCTCTCTCTCTCTCTCTATCCTAGATAATGATTATAACTAAATTGTATGATAAGTATAACTAAACGAATTGGCAAATATAGCTAAATTACACAGTAATCAAATAGTATGGCAAATATTTCTAAATTAATCTGTCATAAAAAGTTTGTATTTCAAGAGTTATTTGATTTAATAAACATTATCAAATCGTTTGGTCATAATTACTGTACGATTTAACAATTATTAAGTCTTTGTCAACAATTTGGTAACTATGCTTAAAACAAGACATATTGTTGGCAATTATATATGGATGACATAAAATTTTCTATATTATTACAACTGAGCTTCGGTCATATAGACTTGATTATACAGAAAGCTCGACTAAATTTTATATGCTAGAAACGACCATTTAGCGGCAGTTCTGACTATACCACATATCTATATCCACGCTTTTTAAACGCTCATTTGCACCAAATAATCTAATGACTGTTATTAAATTAATTAATAAATCTTTTTTCGTAAAATTTTACAATAGTTACATATATACATACAATTACATATTTACAAATAATTACTAACAATTAAATATTCAAAGTATAAAGAAAAACGGTCTAAATCGAGCGGTAATAAGATTTTTTAATTAATAAATTTCTAATTAACACAATATTACTAAAGAACATAAAATAAAAATATAAAAAATATGTAAAGTATAAAAATATCGAACGTTTCGGAATTCATAGGTCTTTCATAGCGATTCATGAAGATATTTCGATGTCAACGAGATAAACATACTATCTTACAGTCAAAGCAATATGGTGTAATATTGTACTGGTGTGACAATTTGTTTATAGAGAAATGATCTCTTGTTTTTTTATGTGAATGTGAAAATTGTATAAAATGTATGAAAACAAGAGCATCATTTCTCTTCAAACAAATTATCATACCAGTACAATACCGTACTCGTTGACATCAAAATATCTTCATGAATCGCTATGAAAGACCTATGAATTCCGAAACGTTCGATATTTTTATACTTTATATATTTTTTATATTTTTATTTTATGTTCCTTAGAGTAATATTGCAAATTATAAATTTATTAATTAAAATACCTTATTACCCCTCGATTTAGATTGTTTGTCTTTATACTGCAAAAAACACGAGCGAAATCTAATTAATTAAATATTCATTTAAATCAACAATTTGGTTTTTTAAGAGTTAAATCATTTAGATGGAGCAAATGAACGATAATTTTATTTTTCTAAATACATAGTAATTATTACTATAAAACAACTGATTCCTATTATCATGTTTGGTAATACTTACTAAATATTGAGTCAATACGATCAAAATTCAGTAAATATTACCAGACGTTTGTCTCAATGTACCTAAGGTATAATACATAGATATTTACATAATTTATGTACATTATATATACATATACATACAAATATGTATTAAATACATACTTGCTAGCTCGTACCGTTGATTTTTCGGAGGGATTCTCTCTTTGTACTTTTCTCAACCCAATCTTTTAGCCGTGATAAAAGACTCTGCATATTATTCAACTGTTTATACGTACAAACAGGTTGACCATGATTGCTCAACCATTTCAACAATTTGGCGCAATGCTCCACCATGTCATTACACTCCGGTGGCACAGGAGGATAATTTTCTCTCGCGGTCTCATTATCTATGTCATCCTTATCATTATTATTTACAGCATCATTATTATTTACAGCATCACATAGCGAGTCTACTTTATTCGTAGAAGATGATTTAAGATGTGAAGGTGTAAGACTATCTACTATACTATTAAGAGTTCTACCGTTTCTTACAGTTCTACATTGGGGTACGCTTACGACTGCCTCACTGCTGTTCGTTGATGTTGATGGCATTTGATTGTCCATGATTTGATTGTTCGGTTGAGAGATCGAGCTTCCGGACGACTTTTCCACGTTCGGTGATCGATTACACTCCGTCCTCAACGATTTTTGGAATGTTGAATGACCTTGTACGCTAGACTTTTTTTTATTTTCGTTAAGTAGCGTATTTGTTGTAGCGTTGATTTGCTGTTGCGATTGATGTTGTTGTTGCTGCTGCTGTTGTTGTAGATGTTGTTGTTGCCTCATGTTTGTTAATGCCATATTGGTCACTGTGCCGTTGTTCCTGGTCAGCAGACTATCCGTAAGAAGAGTTGCAGCAGGCGCGTATCCAGAAAAAGAAAGGAGTGTTTCTGGTTTCAATAATGTGCTTAACATAGCTAAAGTACTGTTCGGATCAGCCGACATCATATTATATAGGTATGGGTGGAATATGGGGTCACTCGATGTCATCGCTCGAGCTGATGTTGAGATGTTAGCTGATGTATTGTCAATTTTCAGTCGTTTATGGGGCGGACCGGTTTCAAACTCCTCAACTTTCTCTGTAAGGTTGGTAGCTGATCCTAATCCTAATATCGTAGCTTGAGCGGTTGGGGTTGATCGCGACGAAGAACATGCTCCACTATTGTTACTGTTATCTGAACTTGACGTCAGAATGTGTTCATAACCTGCCAGTGGTGTTCCTGACAGTGATGTTCCCGACGCCTTCATGTTATTCAATTGTGTTAAAATCTTTTGCTCAGCCTTACACCAACCGCGCAGGGTCGATTCGGGTACGCCGATATCGCGTGCGACAGCGGCTTTAGATTCGCCATTATGCACACGATTAATAGCATCTATTTTTTCTTGAGGTGTAAGAGCTCTTAATGGTCGCTTACCAGCTTGTCTTGATTCATTCCGTGGTAACGCACCTTGTCTGGATGGTCCAGGATCACTAGTAACATTTAAGCATCTTGAAAAGTTCATTGCCTGACGGTAACTAATTGAGTCCTGACGCCGTGTCGGTCTCCGATCTTTTATTCTGTTCGTAGACCCTCCCGAATCTGGAGACAAATCTACAGCGGATTCTTGGTCCATGTTGATACGAACCGGACACTTGCTGAAATCCTCGCCAATTCGATTAACTTTCGGAGCACTAACCAAGTCTCTTCTTGGAATGCTTAACACTTAACACTGAGTTTGAAAAAACGTCAAACGTTCGTTTAATTTTACTGACAAAACTAATTTCTGTACGCAGACACGGAGACGGAACGACCCGTACGCCGCGCTGCCAGTACGGCGTGTGGCGCCGATTCGTATCTCGTACAGTAGTAAATAATACTGTGTGTAAACGCGGTTACGCCGTCGCAGCCGGTCGGGGGAGTAGTAGTACTCGTTCCTCCTCCGTGGTGGAATAGCACATGCGCTCACAGAGAGTAATAAAGAACTTTTTTATGAATGAAACAACTCGGTCGGTCGGTCGGTCGGGCGGCTACAACCACCTCTCTCTCTCTCTCTCTCTCTCTCTCTCTCTCTTTCTCTCTCTCTCTCTCTCTCTCTCTCTCTTCTTCCCCCTCCTACACACTGCTGCCCTCCGTCGAAGCAAGGCACTGCCGCTGCTCTCTACACCTTGCCGCTCCACTGCTCTCCCTTTACTCCGCTCTTGTTGACGGCGCTAGCGCGAATAAAACGGAGCGTGTTGGTACTCCCCGGTGTACTGCTTCTCCGCTTCTCCGGTTGCGACTGCAACAGCCAATCCGAAGTGCGCGCGGGAAACGATGTTATTGCTGTACCACGAGGAATAGCGTGGTTGGGGTGGTAGCCGAAGCGTGAGCGAGATAGACGAATCGGGTGAAATGAATACTTCTACCGCGTAACTCGACTGCTCATGTAGTTATAAGCGCAACGAAACACAGACGACTGACGTGACTACATCCAAGCAGTCGACTCGACTGGTCACTCGATGCCCCTCCATCTGCGCGCCACGCCAGGATGTATTTTGCGCGCATCTCTCCCACTCCCTACTCGACAGCAACGACGTCGACAGGGGAGACGAACTACCCCGCGAGCTGCCCTACCATCCTTCGCGTTAGCGAATTGCCCGCTATTTCCTTCCCATGCCCTTCGTCGCACGGCTCTTTTCTAGCTCTGTCATTTGACCCATCGACAACGATGTCGCGATTAGTAGAACCGACCTATACAGAATACTCATTCGGCTCTGCGATTCGTGAATTTCCGTATAGACTTGGAAATAGTAGGTGGGTATATGTCATACACGGATCTTTTCTGGACCTTTGAAGAGTGGGGTATTAAAAAAAAAAAAGAAAAAAGAGATCTCTTTCGATTCGACTCTCTAAATTGTACTCCTTTTGTTATTAACAATATTTAATAATCGTTTAACGCAACAAATAATTCGTGCCCGATGTCGGGTATACCCTCGATTACATTTACATAATATCTAGACAGATGAATCAATTTAATGTTTTAAATAATATATATTTTGAAATTTTTTGTTGAAGCGAGCCGCATGCTGTATGCGGACAGAATGAGAAACACGTGTCCATTTAGCACGAAATTAGTCGCTCTTGTATTTTACATAAGAAAATTTTGTAATGTTTATAACAGTTGCCGAGGTTTCCCGATTTTTTGTGCGGAATATGAAAGCTCAAGGAACAAAGAGGGGGAAAGGGAGGGAGGGAGAGAGAGAGAGAGAGAGAGAGAGGTCAGAGGATGTCGGATCCAGCAAATCCTTCCTTTTCTCGAGGGAAGGTCAAATTTATGAGCGCATTGCCTAAAATCGGTAGTAGCATTCGAGGCGGATGCGGCGTGCAAGGAAGGTGCGGCACAGCGAGGCGAGGCGAGGTAAAGCGAACCGTGGCAAGGAGCGAGGCGCGGTAAGGAGACTCACTCTCGCGATAATTCGCGGGTAAATTTACCGCGAGTAACCGTCGCGCTCGCACGAACGTGAATAAGCGACAAGTGTGTATATACCTGTACGCGCCCCGATATCCCGCGGCCTCGTCGGCGATACACGCGCGAGGACCGACCGCATTTCGTCACGTATACCGGCTCGTTTTTCACCGCGCGACCGTAGTGCGGAGAAAGAGAGCGAGAGCGAGAAAGAGAGAGAGAGAAAAAGAGAGAGGCGTCCTACTCTCGATAATTATCGCTGTCCCCGCGCACGTTTAGGATTTCAGAGCTCCAACTTTGCTAGAATCTCGGATAAAAGCGTATCGCGACGTTGACAAGCATGATCACGACGGCCGCATGCGCCTTTTTCAGCTGTCCTTGAGGTTTACTGTTTCTCTTATTATTATAATGATGGTATTTTATTACGTTTAAAAATTAATTGTTTTTAAATAACATTTTTAATTGTTCTTGATAAAAATAAGACAAGTGTTTGCATCTCTATTAGTGTGACCTCCAATTTGTGCTATTGTGTTTTGCCTATCCTGACTCATTTTAACATATGGCTTATTTTAACAAAGTAGATAATACATGTTAGCTAACTGTTTAAGTTATTATTACGTAAATCATTAGGTATATATAACTTGATTAAAAAATATTTTTCTTATTTTTATTTGTGTTAGTTTTCTCGTTTACTTTTCTTTGTGGCTTATTCAAATACAAAGATAATAGGAACTCTAATAAGAATAGAGACATAGTAACAGAGACAGTTGTTCTACATGTGTGAATATAATACATAACGGAAGAGTTTGTATGCTAGAGATAGAAAGACGGTAGCGAAAATTTTCACGAACCTGAGATAAATAGGAGATATAAATAAGCTAAGAGGCTATCGCAAATAATGTTAGTAATCTTAGATTCGATCGATTTGGAGTTCACTAAAGATAACGGAATTGTAATGCCAGGCGAGATTATAATTAGTCAAATCACGTTAAAGCATCAGTTGGATGCTATTGAAACACGGACGGATAACTTTCAAACCAAATTGCGGATGTACACGAGATCGATGATTTCTCCCGTGAAATAGCGATGTAATGAGACATTCGGTAAACAATAAGATATTTCTGGAAAAGGAGATATGGAATTAATGTATTATATAATTTGATAAACCCATGATCTGACGTTTATACGAATAACAGTTCGATTAGCTGATACAATGACTTTTGGCTCGACTTGTGGTACCGTCGAAATTCATTTGGTATAGAAAGAAAATAATTTTCTCTTTTTAACGACAGTCGCGACGTCGCTCGTATCTCAGACGCGGTCCGCTCCGTATATCACGAAGAGCAGCTGACCCCAGTCCCGGGTGTGAAATACACGCGGCGTTCATGGCGTTGCTAAGAGCGCGACGGCAGCAAAAATATGATTTCGCGGATAAGGCGCGTCGGCCGTCGGCCGTCGGCGCGGCGCAACGTGGCTTCGATCTACGATTAACGAATCGAGTCTCGCGCGCCAACATTACGTCGCGAGAGGCACGAGGAAGCGTTCGCGGCAGAGGGAGTCGATGGGCGGAAGGGGGAGTGTGATGGGGGCGATGGGCAACAAGGCGACGACGACGCCGAGAGGAAAATCGATCGATGGCGTCCTGGTGTTATAGGACGACGAAGGCGCGCACGCACACACACACACGCACACACACACACACACACACACACACACACACACACGCACACGCACAAATACACATACTTTGCCGCCGTCGGCGCGGGTAGACGCGGGTAGACTGGGTTCCACGACTCTCCCGTAGAACGCGAGTCGGGTAAAACCCGTACAATTAATTTTCACCTGCTTCCCTCGGAGCGAGCGAAGGAGCGGAACGATGTCGGATCTCACTCATCATCGTCATCGTCGTCGTCGTCGTCCGGTCCGCCTGCCTTTCGCGGAAGGATGCATACACGCGAGCATGAGCGCGAAAACGCGTCGCGAACTCACGTGTGTGTACGTGCAAGACCCGCGGCGCGTGAGCGCTGTATGCGTGTAGCCTTGCGTGTGCATGTGCGGCGTGCACACGCACACGACTACGCCGGGCTATTTGCGCGACATGTGTGCCGTCGCGTCGCGTCGCGGCCTGAGTTAACGGTCGCTCGCTATCGTTCCTTCGCGGCGACGAGCGACGACGGTGCGCTGCCGCTGGCCGCACGATAATATCGATAAACGGCGCTCCTGCTCTCTCCTCGCCCTGGCGTCTCATCGTCGCCGCGATGCCTCGTTGACTTCGTTCGGACTGTTTGCCAAAAGTACGAAGCGTTCGCCCTTAATGATGATAATGTAACTATTAATCGGAGAAATGTTTGCGGTAACGATTAAATGGACAATTTGTTAATGGCCGTGTCATCATTACCGATCCATCGTTACAGAATCCTTCAAATTCTTGAAAAAGTCCATTATTTGAGATAACAGGAAAGTACATACATATATGGTGGTGTATGCATTCCGATTTTCAAGCAAATAATAGCTCTGAGGGATAAGCGTCGTTATCTCAATCTTATTTAAAAATAAACTATTGTTATACTGTACTATTGTCCAAAAATAAAGTTGCGTAATCTCTTTTCCCATTCTCTTTAGTGTATTGATTTCTCTTTACATGCTTGTCGATGAGTAGACTGTAAAATTATTTGCCTCATTATACGTATTTTCTAAATATGTATCAGTGAGTAAATGCCGATTATCAGTTCCAATTATGTCCCCGGTAGTCAGTGAATTCACAATGAAATTCAATTAAAAAGCAATGAAACATGGAATCTTTATAGCTAATTTTACTTTAGTGTATAAATTCAATACATGTATATTCTATTGGAACTGACGTGTATAGAGATGTCGCTATTATATAACAATTAAACTTCTCCTTTAATTGAATTTGATTTTCTAATTACTCATACTTAGGATTGCAGGTCATCATTGATATTCATCGATTCAGAGAAAGATTTAGAAAATATTAATCTATTTGTCGAAGATCAATGAAACGCACGTGGTATGATCCGTTAAAAAAAAAAAAAAAATACGCGTATCTGTCATCACCGGCTGTTTGTCGTCTGCGGAAGCTTCGACGAAGACGAATGTCAGTGTCACGTTCAGCTCGGTTAAACTCAAACCAGTGCGAGAACGGTACAGCAAGTGCCAGGGAAGGAGAGGGAGCTTTCAGATAGGAGCGATAAGATAGGAGAGAACAAGAAAGGAGATAGAGTTAGACAGAAGAGGAGAGTTAAGTTCATTCATAAAAAAGAAAATTATTACGAGCGGCGAAGGGGGAACGCGCGACTCCCGCAAAGTGAATGATACCTCCTGCTACTCCTCTACCTACCTACCCCGTACACCGACCCCTCCCCTCATCCCCCCCCCGGCTCCCGAACGGCGATTACCCCCACCGTGTTGCCCTGCGCCGTCCTTGCAACCGTGAAAGATCTCTCGTGATAAACCTCGATTCTCTCTCCTCCTTCTGCGAATTATTCCTCTCCTTTCTTCCTCTCGCTTTCTTCTCCTTTCTCACTTCTTTCTCTTCCTCTCGAGAGTTGTTGGCGCACCGATAGGAAATCCCGCGAAACTTCGACCTTGTCTTACTCGGAAGTTCTTCGAATAATATCGAGATTAATATCCATCAGGAGAGCATCGGCTGTTATTGTAATTCGGAAAGACTCGCAGACGATATATCGAATACCAGCTCAATATATAACGAGAGTTCGCAAACCTGCGCGTTAGAAGTAGCTAACCATCCCCGACCCGTTGACCCCTAAAGTTTGCAAAGCGAGAATTCACATTTCGTGAATGGAGTGACTCATGAATGTATATCCCAGTGTCTCTCACCTTGCGCACAACCATACATTTGTTCATGCGTTGCATTCGTCGGAACACGTGCAAGCCGTTATTGTGTTATTAGCTAATCTGAGATTCGATTAATGGATTCGATTTAATGCATGGATACGTGTATCTATGATTTAATATACAAACTGTATCGCAAATGATAATGCCGGATAATAAGCTAGGAAGTCCACATTCGAAGCAACTACTAATATTACACGTAAAAATGAAACGAAACTTTCTTTTTAATTTAAAATGTTATTTTTTATTAAAAATAAGAAAATATAGATTTTAAAAAATTGAAATATTAATGTAATACTTTTTCTCGTTAATTCATTAAACTTAAATAAACTTAAACTACATTCTGGTTTGTTGAATTCGTTTCAACGACTTCTATGTGGGAAATATACATACAAGAATTCTCTATTCTAGAATTTTATTTACTAAGAAATTAAAAATAAGCCGTATAGGTATGTATATACTTTGAATAAAATTAAAAATACTAATAAAAAATTCAGTTTTTATCACACTGCATATACATACTTTGATAACTTTATAATTGCCAGAAGTTTGCACCAAATTTTGAAGTCATCATATCTCGAAAAATCTATCTCAAATTACCGACATACTAATTAATATATTTATTTATTACGGATTACTAAATCCGATTAGATTATAACTTTAGCATTTGATTATAACTTTATCTTGATTTAATTTAATTTGTCACTTAAAAGCATTACTTATTAAAATTGTACTGAGGAAGACCTACAAAAATTTAAATATCAAACCCCGTTTACTATTTTCTTTTATATTAACTTTCCAATAAACGTCATTTACACATAAAAATCTTGTGTCGACTCTTTATATGCATTTTAAAAATATATCCATTTACTTATTTTAAATAAATTATATTACTGGAAGTGTTATATTTTGTTGTACAAAAGTCATCGAAACTTTTTCCAACTTAAAGATAAGACTTGTCATGATACTGTAATCTTCGTACAAATAATATATCCTAATTATGACGTAACTTCAGAGAGGGAAATGTGTCGTAATCAAATCCGGAAGACCGCACAATATCGGTCGCCATATCGGAGGACAATTACGTTCTATCGAATGAAGCCGTCCGTTCGTTAATCGTTAGGCCCGGACGATCAAAGGATTAAAGTCGCGTTGCAACGTTGTCTCGCGCGAGAGGCTTCATTATTTTTTGCAAGAATCACAATCTAGCCGATGTTACGCGCGATCGATCAACCCTACGCCGCGGGGGTGGACATGTTCCTCCTTCGCCCTTGGTCTATCAACCTATCCGGTCGTCCGATAGTGCCTCGCCCTCACCGTTATTCGCGTCCTAATCGAGCTAGTAGGCCCTCTGACGCGATATCCCTCCTGTGCCCTTCTCTATTACCCGGCCATCAGCCCGTACGTCCCTCTCTCGGTCTCTCTCGCCGACCGTCCTTAATCGAGCGAGAGCCCTTCGGCGTGCGATTTCGAAATTTCCAACCGATAAAAAAGAAAATCGATATAGCCTGTCTTCCCTTCCTGTCCCTCGTATCTCGCTCTCGTTGACACATCGTCGCACGTACTCTGTCATTCGGCTTCCCGGACACGTAAGCGGACGCGACTCGCAACGGACGGGAGAGCTCGCGTAATCGCCAGGCGGGAAGAAATCCCGATACGCCAGCATACTCTATACTTGGAAAAAGCAGACGAAGAAACGAAGGTGGAAGGAAAAATGCGCGAGGAAAATCGAGAACATGACAAAAGAAAGAGCCCGCATACACAGCAAGTACATGGCAATGTCGCAGAGATAGACCAATACTATAATAAGTATGGTATGTATGTGAGCTCCGTCGCGGTGGCTCTTACTGTGCACAGAGAGAAAGAAAGACTGCAGAGAGAGAGAGAGACGGAGAGAGAAAGATAGATATATATATATTCCAAGCCGATATATATATATATCTTTCTCTCTTTCCTTATATATATATATATATATAT
>NW_017276039.1:179679-197882 GCF_001594065.2 Cyphomyrmex costatus
TATATATATATATATATATATATATATATATATATATATAAGGAAAGAGAGGACCAGGTACGTCGAGAAACAGCGGGGTCTCCGTGGAAATTTACCAGAGCGCGAGTTACGGCAACTTGGTTGTGGCTCGTTGGAGAGAAGCTTGCTTGGTTAGAACCTCCTTCGCATCCCTCCATATACCTACAACGCTGCGCGGCTTTCGCATCCGCGGCTAAGAGCAAAGGGGCGCCAAGGGTTCGGGTCCGTCGTCGGGTGGCGGCGGAGGCATCGTAGGGTAGGTAGGTAAGAGGATGAGGAAACGGGCGGATGAAGGGAAGGGGGAGGAGGGGGAGGAGGTAGTCACAGCCTGGAGGGTCGTGAAGAGGCGGATGGCGGGGAACAGCGGCAGAAAGGGTCGGCGGGGGACGTCCGGGGCAGGGAGGAGGGCGCAACGGTATACGCGTCGAGGGTCGGTTGAGGGAGCCATCGTTTCATCTTCTTCCTCTCGCTTCCTTCGCTTCCCCGTATTTTCTTCGTCCCTGTTTCTATTCGGATCTCTCTTCATCTCCCTCGCGTTTCCTCGCGCCCTCTATCTCTTTCTATTCCTGCTATCGCGTTCTCTCTTTCCCGCGTTCTCTCGCTATCGTTCTCTTCGGCGCGCGCGGTGTATTCCGCGGTAAACGGCCAGGCCTGGTCGACGGACCCTCGCATGGCCTGCAGCTGTCTCCTAACCCCTCACATCTCCCCGCTACCCCTTATCCATCGGCTTTCCTGTCTTCCGTCTCTCTTCCATTTTCGGTACTGATCTTCCTTTTTCTCAGTCGCTCTCTCTACGCCGCGGATTCTCTCTTCGCGCCGCGCTCCCACAGCGTGTTCTTCGCCACCCTACACACCCTACGAGGTGGAAAGGAGGAAGAGAGGAAGGAGGAAGAGCGACGAACGAAGCCGAGACGGAAAAGACAGAGAGGTACTCTGCCATCCTATGTACTAGATATCAGGGCTGAGAGCGAAGGTATAGGGAGGAAAGCGAGGGAGAGGCCGACGGCTTTTGCGAGAGAGCGAGAGGAAAGACAATCTACCCTGGTGTAAATACATAGTTCCGCGTGGCTCATCTTGGTATGGTACAGCTCGACCGAGCTGGGCACCAAGTACGACAGACGTCGGTCACCTTTTTTCAAATCATATCTAAGACTATGACTTTAAACTCGTACGTTGAGGTGATTTCGTCTACTTTTATATTTTTTGTCAAGCTTTTTATATTTCGTTCCTACGACTTGGTTTTTCTCTTGGACAAAAAAAACATTACAAAAGTCCCATAGGGATACTTAACATCTTTGAAAAGATTTATTATCATGTTGTCTATGGCAATTCTCTGCTGGATAATGTTTTTTCTAGATAATGAAGCCGAAATAATAAAAATCCTAATACTCTATACCTACAAGGTATTTTGATAATATTTATTCGTATTAACCAAGATTAACATCAACACATTTTACTACTATTTATGTTAACCATTAATACGTTATTGCTTTTAAATCACAAAATGAAAGTTTTTTTTATAAAAGGAAATATAATACCTGAAAGGAATAATGGATGTCAAACGAAGCTATATAGATGAGTATAAGTCAACGTGTGTATTATTTGACAATGTGATCTCTCAATTTATCTTAAAAGATAATCGATCGAAAATCAACACCTGTTCGTTGATAAAATTAATGCAAAATGTTTACACTACGATTTGTAATTACGTTTAAATATACTATAATTATATGTATTTCGATACGAAATAACATTCTATACTAAAAGAGTAGGTATATACATCGAATCATTATAAGATCTCTTAGATAGATATACATTGGAAGTTGTTTCATCATCGGTAACGAAACTCGCAATAGAATGCACGTCGTTGCGCGGAATGTGTATTTTCGCGCCCTGGAAGTACGATTTAAGCGGTTTGTATAACCAGAGCTCAATAACACGCCACGTGAAATAAATTTGACAAACGACCAACTGCAAGAGACTATAAATCTACGATGAAATAGCAACATTCTCCTTTGAAATTGTCCAACCTACTATTGAATACATCATTCACAAGAAAAACAGTGCCTGAGCTTGATTGAGATCACCTAATGTCAAAGAGCCATAAAACACAAACTGTCATAAAACACTTTCGACCTACGTTATCCTACACTTTATGATATCTTTCTAGCGTGACGACTATAGAATTTTGAGAAAAAAGGGTACTATTATGAAAAGATGTCTCATTGTCAAGCCTGTGTTCACACACCACACACACACACACACACACACATGTAGAACATAATAAAATCACTCAAAAATTTTAATTGTAAATGATTGAAAAAACTGCGTGTATAATGATCACTGTAGAGTCATTTTGATATCATGATGATTTCTTCTTCTGCTTGGGTAAGATGTATCTTTTCAAAACTGTTTATCATGTAATAATTTAGTGACATGAGCACTAAAACTTCTCGAAATATATTTAGTAATAATTTAGAGACGAATTAACTTTTAATATTTTCCGATATTTTCAAAACTGATCAAATCTCTTTAGCTCGGCTTCGAAGATGGGGCCAAGCTCATGTCGATTTTCCCAAGTTTGTATATAACGATTTAAAATATAAATAGCATTTTTTGTAAAATTTGTCAAAATTAACTGAAAATATATAAAATGCCGTTCTAAGAGTCGTTAGCTTTTTTAAGTAAGTCCCAACTAGATGAGATAAAATAAATTCTTAAATAAGGTAAAAGTATTTCTAGCTTTTTCATATTAAAAAAAAAAAAAAAAAAAAAAACGGTGACAGTTCTTAAAATTAGATGCTCGTAAAAATATTATAAGTTAAGAATTTTGCAACGGACGTTGCAACATGCCAGGAAATCTTGAAAAAGCATAGCTTTCAAGAAAGTGTCGATGATTTATTTTAACTTCTAAATGAATTCCTCAATTGTGATCGAGTTATAAAGATAATTTAACACATTATTATAACATATTACCGAAGGCTTGAGTTTCGAACGGTCGATCGATTACGTGGATGTCAATTAAATCGCTCCGCTCAATTAGGCAACGGTGTTATTATCAAATTAATCGGTACGTGGCTTTTGTTTGCCGCCCTCAATCGGAGATCTCGCGTTACTTAATGGCTCCCGTTTCATCCCTTATGATAAAGCCATTACGGATGCTCGGAGCGTTGTACTGTGTATTCGTGTTTGAACGCGCGCATATGTACACGTGCATTTCCATGTATGCGCTCGCCTGTATAGTCGTATATCAGAAAGCCAGCCGGAGTTATAGAAGCAGGTCGATCCTATCTTTCTGCTCGGGGTGGCGACGCACCGCAACAAGTGCACGACGATAGCTAGCTACATTGAGATTCGGTCTGTTCGGGCTCAATTCCATTCATCGTCGAAACAGTTCTCAACCAGATGCTTTAACGATCGGCGCTCGGCCCAAAACACAAATTATCGAGTTAACTGCGTATATACACCTCCCACCATAGGCTCGTACCCTTCGCGTACAACGTGCGAACGGTCGCAAAGTCATTTTAATTAGATCGCACGAGCCCCGGTAATAACGACGACTATTATCCGACCGTGAGTTTCGCTTTCGTTTCACCGGCCGCCGTTACCGTCCGTTTTTATTGCGAGTTCTGTTATAGATACCGGAAAGTACGCCGGCACTCTCTCCCTCCGTCTCTCTGCGCATGTATTTACGTCCGCGTGCACTATACATGCTGTCCTTGACCTACAATACTCCGCGCGCTCATCTTTTTACTGTTATTACGTAAGCAATTAGAAACGCGAATGTACACGGGAGGATTGGAGAAATAGATAACGAAATGAATTATTATAAATTTTTTTGAATCTGTACAAACGCACGAATCGACATTTTCGGCGACTACGGGCTATTTAATACCAACTGTTTATCATTGCGAAAGTTATCTCGGGACCGACCGCATTTCTACAAACGCTGTTATCCACGTGGTATTCTATCGCTGGCGGCTGCAAGTATGGGTTAGAGAGAGACACTCTCGGTATATACGTATACACACATAAAGTGTAAACGCAACAAGTTTCCTTTTTATGCGGTGACCTACAGGTTATTCAAAAGGAAACTTAAACCGAGAGGGACAGTATTATTACTGCGGGAGGTCACGGGGATGGGAGAGAAACTACTTATCGGTCTTCTCCGTTCCTCTTTCGCAAACGGGGAAAGGGAATTCCACGGCGGGAGAGAGGGATCGATTTTAATGCTCCGGAGAATTAAAGAGTCGAGTTCTCATCTGATGCCGAAAGAACAACCCTTTCGCTAATCGACCGTCGCTCCCGTAAAATACTCGTCGATTCACCATACTTCTCTCTCTCTCTCTCTCTCTCTCTCTTTCTCTCTTTTTTCTTGCCAAGTAACGATCGTTTCGCATAGTAACAAAAATGTTCCCCCGACAAAGTATGATATTTAACGAAGTAACGTAGTGTCAAAGGGAGCTAGTACGAGCTTGGAAAAAAAGGTATCCCGAGTTATTGACAATATCAAAGGCCGTCAAAAAATTACGTTTTACTCTTTTTCTTTTTGATTTCGTTCTTTACACACACGTATACATATCGCATGTGAAGATTTACGATCCCGCGTTATTAAGAAACCGGTTTATCTAAAACATACTAAAAATATATTGATGCATACTGTCAATATTCCTAATTCAATATTATAGTAATAAAGTCGCTACAGTTCTTCTTGCTACATAAAGGTGTTTTTTTTTCAACATACCATCGTTATAAATATAATTCTTTTCCTTCTTATTTACCATCCTTTTTGACTGTTATCGGATTTGTTATTCTGATGAAAATGTCTAATATATCTAGACTCAATTTATTTAGTAAACGAGAGAAATGCGTACACACAACATCTCGAAAAGATCTAATATAACTTTTAATGACAGATGTTTTAGTCGATTTACGGAAATCTTTTTCATCCTTAGCGAGAAATATCGTTGTTTCGAGATGTAAAAGTCGCGCGCGTGCGTACAGCGAATAATATCACTCCGAAATAATTCAGTACATCAAAGAGCAATTGGAAAATCTGGAGAAATTTCTGAACAAATTAGGAACTTATTTAAGACAAAATATACAAAATTCTTTACAGGTCTTTGAAAATAAATATCATAAGTTGCATTGTTAGAAATGCACATATATTTTCATTAAGCCATTTATAACAATTTGATTTGAATTAAGTGTGTATTTATTTAGCTTTAAAAAGAAAAAAAAATAACATTAATAATTTCTTGAGATTTTACAATTTCTAGCTGTAAACGACGACGTAATTTTATTATAATAAGGAGAAACTTTAGAAACGAATTTTTTAGATAACAGGGTTGCCACAAATTTTTCATCCTAAAATTCCCTGACATTTCCCTGATTTCCGGACATAATTTTATGATCTTCCCTGACTTTCAATAATACATATTTTGAAATATTTTTTGTATTTTCATCCTGATTTGAAAATTATTAAATATTTTGTTGATTGAGCAATTTAACGTAACAGTATACATATCCTTCGAATTTCGGTAAGATAAAATCAATTTGAGATGGGTGACCATTTAGAAGCGTCATAAAAAAATTAATTCTTGAATTTAGAGGAAAAATTTTTTTTCACGATTTTATTCTAAAATTGATTCTAATTAGTAATACGTACTTTAACAATCTAACAGTAATTAGGGAAAACTGACCGGTATGATCCTACTTAAGTTTTTACACAAGTATATATGATGTTACTATTACAATAGATAAAAATCATCTTTTAGTGAGACCTCCAGCAGCCTTAAGACCATCGTAAACTTGTGTCTGAGATATTAGAGACCTAGGTAATTGATTTTCAACAATACATTCCTTGTTTATTGAAAATCCTCTCCACAAATGCTTGATCATAACTCAGAATAAGGACCTTTTTCAAAAAGTAAAAAGTGCTTGTGCAGAAATTAATAGCCAGACAGGATGTTAGTTTTCACAAAGGCAGAAATACCACGATTTTCATGAAAAGGCGATTTCTATTCATAGACCTCCCAGTAAAACTTTTCAAAATTGTTCAATATTCAATGGACAATGCGATTAAAATTAGTTCATTTGAAACTCTCATGGTCAAGTGAAAGATATATCTCTGTAAAACTCTTTATACGGATGTATCGAACTTTCAAAAAATTAACTGTCAAAGATTCGTTCAAAGAATAAAGATCGAACTGTTGTTCTCCTGTTTCTCGATAATTACAATATAGTTTGATATTTTAGAAGAGTTTCTACACATAAATTTCTTATTAATCAAGATTGATTTAAAGCATATAATTTTTTATCATTAATGTGTTCTGTTTAAAAAAAATTACAAAAGACGGCATTATTCGATATTAAAATTCCAAGGTGTCAGTCTAATGAATCAGAACTAAACGTGGAATAATATATTACATTTCATTACTTTTCATGTAAGATCGTTACGATGATGTCTCGACGTCAGTTTGTTGCTTTTCATTAAATCCTTACTTATTGAGAATCAAATGTAGAAATTAATATCTTGGTTAACGATATTTGTGTAGATTTCATGCATCTTTTTTCTTTGTTAAAGAAAGTTGAAGTTTGCGAACGAGGAGATAATGAAATTTGCGATTCTGCACGAAAAAACATTTGTTTTTTGCTTTTTTTATTATATTAATTAAGGAGGTTCGAGCGTTAATCGAAATCCAATTTAGAGACTTAATTTTTTAATATGATGTAGATAAACACTGTATACAAATAATTCTATTTGTAATGTCATTCTGAAATTGACGATTTAACATAGCGTCTTATAAGAAAAAGACGTTCCAAAGTAGATAATCACACTCAGTCAACTTAGGACTTTGACAACCTAGGATTTGACAGATGAAATATCAATAATTGTGTACAAAATAGGACAATAGGATTTGACTGTATGGATTTAAAGCTTTATTGTCCGATTTTCCCTTATAATTCGCCATAATCTCCATACTCTGTCACTTCCGTCACGTCGCAAAGTGCAACATTGTCAAATGTATACTCGACCTCTTAAGTCGTTGACAATCTTATACATTTGTTAATATTCTATTCACTAATAATTTACTAAGAATACAGCACATAAATAATAAAATTAATAATATTGAGAGAAGAGAACTCGACAATAATATATAAAAATTAATATAGTGTGCAACGGGCCAAAATAAAAACAATAAAATTCAAGAGAAACAAAGAGACAATATATTAAATTAACAACAAACAAGTAAAACAAACATTTCGACACCGATCGTATCTCTCTTTTTCTCTCTCTCTCTCTCTCTCATTCTCAATGTTAACAAAATTTAGATTTTAATAACGGAATTTTTACAAAAGATTCTTGTATGTTATATTATAAATTCGGATGCTTGAACAATAGAAGTTAATCATAATCGTTAGGTAAAAATTATGGTTGTTCATTATATAAAATGTATTTGTCAGTCAAAGGTTGCAAACAGTATTATCTAAAAAGCACCGCAGTATAAGGAAACAACAATAAAAATTAAAATGTCGTTTTAGTTGCCTTTTTGTTTGGCCAATATAACTGACATCACAATCCTCACGTGAAATCTTATAGACCACGTTTTGATTATTTGATGGTTTTAATTGGTTCTTTCCTTTTTTTATTAATTTCTTTAAAGTATCAGGGATTGTGTAAATTAAATACAAAAAAATAAAAGTTATTTTTGCTAGGAATAAAATTTTGTTTCGCTATATTCAAATAAAAATGTATTTTAGTGAAATAAATATATGTCTTACAAATACATTTTTAAGTACTTTTTTTCTCAGAAATACATAAGATGTATTTCTGAGAAAAAAATACTGATAAATTGTAATATTTAGACTTAAGCTTTAAATACTAACATTTTCGAAGATAAAACATTGCAGACAAATTTACATTTCTTATTTTTATTTTGACATATACTTTTTTTCTAACTGTACAATACTATCAATTATAAGGTACTCTGTACAAAAATTCGCCAAAGACAGTTGGAACAGAATTTCAAACGAACTCTCGCTGACGCGCGTAAAACGCGCCTTTATAATCCATTCCCGGACGTCTGACTCCGCGTCGCTTTAATAAATAGCTTTCGCGGACGGCATAATGGTAATGGTCATGGTGTGTAATCGCCGCGATTTTCTCGTCTGTGGTTGCGCCGGTAGTCATTCGTAGGTATGGCGAGATGTCGTCGGCTAGGCATGGCGACAAGGAGCGGTAAGGGGAAAGTTCCGCGGTAACGGAATTGAATTAAAAGTTGCCGTTGAATCGCCGACAAACCTTTCCAGTTCTCGTTATAACGGCTTAGCGTAATACGTTACGAGGCAATGATGCATGCGCTTTTTTTCTCTCTCTCTCTCATTCTTAAAATTACATCTCGTAAGGCCGATTTTTCCATCTTTTGGTAAAGTTTACCTGTTAGGTAAGTAGCAAGACTACCCAATCACGTGCGTGGATTGCCAGATTTACCTAACAGAACTTTACCGAAAGATGGAACAGTTGACCCTTAATAAGAGAGAGAGAGAGAGAGAGAGAGAGAGAGAGAGAGAGAGAGAAAGAGAGAGAGAATGTCGGCATCACATAATCAGTTGCAGGTTGCAGCGTGGGAATTGGTGAATAGAAGATACGAAAGAAACGCGCTGTCGAGGTAATTTTTGACAATGGGTCTTTTCAACTGCTGCTCTAAAATCTTGTTTTCTTCAGTTCGATTAGTAAGCGTGTTATATTCGTTGAGTGGTAAATCTACTTCATTGTCATTTCGTCGTCTATAACAATTTCATTTCCTGTTTATCTTAAAGGCCGAGTTTCGCCCGTCCTGACTTGACGAAGGAGTAGGTACTCTCTTTTCTTTTGTAGATACGCGAAAATGGTAACCAATGAGAAAACAGCAGGTAAAAAACGGCAAAGGTTCTTTTGAAAAAGGAAAGAAAGAGATAATCCGCTTAGTCTGTTATATGCCAAATCATTTCCGTTAGTATTTCCTTATTGTTGCGTCGCATTCGTTACGTTACCAGTCCATCGTGATCGTCGTGGTCGTCGTTGGAGTGATGGACCGAGCGCGAGCGCGACCAATCGATAGCCGACGCGGATATCTCGTATACCGCGTGGCCTATATAAATGCGACCGAAAGGAAGAGAAGAAGTTGCGCGCATCATAGGGGAGACAACCCGAGATCTAACATTCTATGATACGCACGTACGTGCACGCACGCATGCACGCACGCACGTTGCACGCAAGGCGTCGTTCACGCGAGAAATTTGAGCGCTCTTCCGTTTCGACGCGCGCGCTCGTCGTCATTACGGGGACATATGGGGAGTAGGAGCAGTGAGAGCGAGAGAGTGAGAAAACGTATGCACGCATGTGCGAATATGTATACATAAAGCGTGCGTATCTGCGTAAACGGAGGGACTTTACGCGCTGCGGCACTCCTCTCTATCTCTTTCTCTCTTTTACACCGCACGCACTCTCCTCCTCTTGTGCCGCTATAAATTATCAGGTTACCCGCAGCAGGCACTTGGCTGAGAGAAAGAATATCGGAAGGGGCGTTTAAGTGCGTTTTACGTACGATCGCTTTTCCATCGCGACGTCAACGGTGAGATCGGTGGAATTTTATAAAACGCGGCGAGTTCGTCGAACTGTGTCGCGCTTTTCTGTCGCGGCCCATTTGATCGTTACTTATCTTCTCGCTAATTGCCAAATGACAATCGATAGAACTCGTAGAATTTAACGAATGATGTAATATTCGATCGAAATGATCTAGCCCACGTTAGTCGGAGCATCCGTCGTTAAAAAAAAAAAAAAAACAACATACGAGAAACGAAATATATCTTAACGAGAATCTAAAAATCGCCAGTGTCGTCTCTCTCTTCTTTCCGCATTAATACGACGCATTACTCTCTTCTCTGTTTGTCATTTTAAACACTATCGTTTCCAAAAATTCCTCATTACGATAAATCCTCATTCTCGCAGTGCTCAACCAAGAATTCCTCGCGCGTATCTCCCGACCGACGAAAGTTAAGACGCTGCAATCACCATGGACAAACGAGACGTCGCGTCGGACCAAATTCCGATGTTCGCCGCCGATATCTCGTCAATATCTTCGTCGGACAAAAGAGCCCCTGGGAGCATCAGTAGGCGACAAAGTCGCTCTTTGTTCGCGCAGGAAGAAACAGCACTGGAGAACCACGGGCGCTCCTAATTGACGGCCCTCGCGATTTTTACCTCGCTCACCGTTCAGGCCAGAAGCCCGCGGAGCGAACCTTCTCCCGCATCTTTTTCGCCTTTATCTTTTTCTTTCTCGTCTACGCCTTCCTCACTCCGTCGCCCCCTCCGGGCCCGTTCGCGTCCGCGTTCGCGTCCGCATCCGCCCCTCCTCGCCAGCCTCATCTTTCCCCTCGCCGCCGTTTCCTCCTGCTTGCGCTCCCTCGGCGAAGGAGAGATCTTTCGAAGGCCGCGCGAGGCGCATGTAAAAGAGAGGAAAAAAAACCTAGGGACCGCGCGGGAAGAGAGAGGCAGGCGGCGGAAGAGGCTACGGGGGGACCGCGAGGGGGCCGCGAGACGCCCAAAGCCGCATTAACGCCGGCGCGGCATGGCGCGGCGCGGCACGGCGCGGCCGCGGATCGGCATGGCGTGGTGAGACGAGACGTTGGCGCGGCGTGGCGCGGCGTGGCGCGGCGTGGCGCGGAGCGGCACGTTCGCGATCGGCCAATAACCACGATGGTACCTCGAAGCCCCACGGTTACCGCGCTCGCTTCTGGAACGACGGGATGCCATTCGTCTTGGGGAAGAAGGCTGCGCGAAATTTCTGCCCGAATCTCACTGGTCTCACTCGACCGACGATAATGAATGCGTTCCGCGAATGGAGGCGGATGTGTGTTGCGCGTCATACTTGGATCTCGATACGATGTTTGATGCCGCGCGAGCTTGGATGGAATAAAACATGTTTACGAGACGTAAATTGTAAAATTAGAAAAATTAATAATACATAGTAATGTGTTGTTTATACATTGAGCTGGCATAAATAAGGAACAAGGAATAAATAGAAATCTCTTAATATACATATAATATTTATCGTATAAAATATTTATAACGCTCGTAACTTTAATAAAATGAAAATACTAGAAAATCAAAAGAAATATATGCTGCTTCTGAGAAACATTTTTGAGAAAAATTTCTTCGTCTCTTCACAGAGAAATTCCTGCAGAGTTTTTGGATGTTCTCAATTAATTGCGCGACATACGCCAGCGAGATATTAACGTTATCATCGTGGTGGAACGTGGTCGCGGAAATGATTACGTATATACATACATACATAACCACCATCGCTCGTTGAGCGAGTGTCCGAGCGAGACGACCGAGTTACGTCATTCCACCCTTCTGCAAGCAGAACCTCACAGCGCAGCGGTCCTTCAAAGGTCCACCCCGACGGCGCAAAAAAGTCACCCGTAGATATCCGTGACGTCCAATCTCTCCCGATTTTGCAGCGAAGCGGTTTTGTGTACGGTTCGCTGGAGTCTCACCTCTGCCCTTTCAAGGATCCACCGTGAAAGCCGACGGTAGTGACGACGACGACGACCGGACGACAACGACCAACGTTGTCCTCTCACTCATATACGTACCTATATACGTACGTATGCGCGAACGTAATAGAGCACCTACCATGTTTTAACGGTGCACATGTTCATACTCGCACGCATACATACCTACAAGTACACAAACATACGTGAAAGCACAAAGTGGGTGTAGCCGCGCGCTCAACCTTCTCTCACAGCATGCGTTCCTGTTATCATCGCCGTCCTTTCCGTGGACTCGCCTCGCTTTCGGACAGATGGACGATAAATGACTCAACGGGGACAAAATCCTTTTGTTTGCCCACTTTTTTTTTTTCTGAAAAGTCGAAATGCGTGTTCCTAAGACATACCACCCAAAAAGTGCATTCGCCACGTGCTTGATTTATTTGACTCTCTCGTGGAATTTTCTCCTCTACTCCAGGTTCCCTTCTCTCTTCTTTTATCACTCTTTCTCGTTCTCTTTCTATCACGTTTGGTTTATACTCCGTCGGCCGACTCGTATTCCATTATACGGCAGAAAGAGTTTATGAATGAAGAGAGATCTCCGAGAGGTGCTTCCTGAACCGGCGGCGCGGCGGTGATTCCTTTCTTTCTTCACTCTCCTGATTCTGCAGCAATAATCGTAGAATCTGTAGTATTGGCCTTGTGTTGAGCATGAGTTGCGAATGAAGTGAATGGCCGTGAATGGGAAAATACATGTGCGCGAATATATCGGCATGCGTTAATCTTCTGCTTTCGACTGGCTTTTTAATCGGCCGTTCGTAACTTCGTTTCATCGGTCCTTCACCTTGGAACTTGCTGAATACACCGGCAAGCGAGAGCGAAAGGAGAAGCGGAAAGTACGGAAGTCGTTACGGGAACTTTAAACAAGAACAAACATAGCGAGAGAAAAGTTATCTTAAAAAATTTATATCGAATTGCTGTCATTTATCTTAGTTAGTCAAAAGTAGTAAATCAACTTGGCTCTCTTTTATAGTCTTGCGTTAGTATTTTAGTATAAGTTGTAATTTGATAAAAGGATATCGAAAATATCCAGAACTGATAACGTCTTATAAAATAAAACTAAATTTTATACGTTTGTATGTGTGTGTGTGTGTGTGTGTGTGTGTGTGTGTGAAGGACTTTGCACCGATAAAATAAGAAGAAAACAAAATTAAAATACGTTCCTTGTAACAATGTTTCTTTCAAGCAAATTTTGAGAAAAGAGGGAATTTCTGGAAATTCATGATTATGTCAAGCGATTATAAAAAAAATATTATACGACGTATCAGCTAAGTCGATCCAAAGTTGGCTCATAAAGCAAATTCTAACAAAATGAATAAATTTGTCAAATCTGTTTCTTCATAAAAAATATCTAGAAAAGCCTTGCTTTCTCATAACAAAAGATTTGCATTTTATGTTTTAGTAAATAATCACGCAAATTATGCAATTAATTTGCAGATGAGTCCGTCTTCATTCATAAACTCTTTCTACTGTAATCGAGTACTCGGCCGAGGAATATAAACCAAACGAGAGAGAAAGATAGAGAGAGGGTTTGAGAGATAAAAGAACACGAGAGTCGAAAATAAATCAAACACTTGGAGAATTTCCTTTGTCGATTATTAATTCGTTCGTTTATTAATGAGAAACAAGTGAAATAAAAAGAAACTTTTTAGTAAATTATTTTGTGGCAATTATTGCATATATCATCGACCGTAACACAAAATGTCACTAGTGAATTCGAAGATTCGAGAAAAGAATAAAACTGGTTCAAACTTAAACTTCGTGAATAAAATAGCGCTAGTCAAATTGTTTAATCAACTTCTATTGTTTAAGGACTTTAAGCGTTTTGCAGTTCAGAGATATTAAGGAAAATTCACGCGAAATTAACATTTCTTGCAGAAAGGAACAATCAGCTTTATTTTATTCTTTACTTACAGTGCACCGTCAAAACTTGGTTTTATAATTTTTATCTTATAATATATGTATATGTGTGCGTACTATTTTATCTGCAACTGTCTAACTAAAGTCTCGAAAAATACGATCTAAAAGTTTGGCCAAATTTTAAGAACTTTGATTTGACAATTAATTTGACGATTAATACAATAAAAAATTAATTTTTTGTCTTTTACTTACAATATATTATATCCAACAAGAAAAATTAATCTAACGATTTAGCTTAGAGTACCTATTTTATTTTTTTCTTTGAATAGGAAAACTGTATCATTTATATTCCATATCATTAATATTCCAGCTTTATATTCCATTCTTTATAATTCTTTGATGACTGTTCAGTTTCTGAAAAGAGATTTCACGGTTTCTAGTGTCTCAAAAATCCATAATTTTTCGTGATTTATTATTGGTTCAAAACGGAATAATGCCGATATACAATATGTGTGTAGGGTACTCAATTTACATAATTTATACACTTCAACTGACATTCTTTTGTATAAAAGCCGAAGTACATACATTCTATTTCGATTATTTATTTGATTTTTTTTATTTTAGCGAAACTCTCGAATAATGCTGATACTAAAACACTACACAAAACAATTTTGCTGAAGAAAGAACTTTAGTTAGAAACAGATGTGAAAATAATTTTGTTGGATCTGCATTAAAATTATTATATAGGACGTTTAAACTGATTGTTAGAATGTCAAAACTTTTTGCAGCATTGCTTATTATGCTTGAAATTCTTACAAAATAATTTTAGTGGTTCAATGAAATTTCAGTTCTATATTTAGCTAAATTTTTAGATTCTTCAGCGAAATTGCTGTGTTTTCGTTTTCTTTACAAAAATACGTAAATAAAGATTAGGAAATTAGTCAAATTAGCAATAATTCCAATTTTTGTTACAGTGTGCGTAAAGTGTGATTTTTTCGATTTTCGAGGGCACTTTTCGCACACTGCAACAAAAAATATTGTTCGGCACATGGGCGTAAATGTTTTTTCCAACGAATGTGCATGCGACCTTCGCCTTCGGCTCGGAACGCAACGCGCACTATTCGCAGAAAAAACTTTTACGCCCTTGTATCGAAAAGTACTATTGTCAAACTTAATATTATAGTCCTAAAGAAAAGTTCGATAGAGTTAAACTGACAGATATATGTTACACTTCTAACATAATTGGTATTCAGAATTACACAATAAAATGATTCGTCATAATTTTTTACGCGCCAAAGTTTCTTCGTGAAACATCCATACGCGTCCATAGTAAACAACTGTCGAAATTATCTGCGAAAATCGACCATCTCGATCGAGAGGAAATTGCCGATGATATAGTTTTGATAACCCGATTCAAAGGCTGTTAGAATAATTCGAACGCCTGAACGCGCACATTTAGAATCGCTGTCGTCGCATCACTGGAAATTGATGATTAACGACGTCCTTCTCTATCGCAACGTTCAGAAAAAGTTTTATATATTTTTTTTTATCGTCTCCTTCAAGAGATCTTGTAAAAAAGGAAATGTAAAGTTAACTTGACTCGCCGACGACTGACCTATTTTCACATTTCATGTAGAAGACGGAAGTTGACGAAGCTCAACAGTTTTCCAAGTCTCGTACTTCTATATTTATTTCCTTCTACAATTATATTTTCTTATATTTAATAATATAATATTATATATCGATTATTACTAGAAATATAAGATATAAGTAACATAGGAATATCAAAAGAGGATATAAAAAAACGTATGCATTCCGTATATGATTACCGCAAAAACTGCGGATATTGCCAAAATGCTAGCTGGATATAATATTATACTTTTTCTGATATTTTAAAATGTACACACGGCAAATTTACAATAAAGATTATATAAATTCTTGTTGCCAATCGATACACAGATTATTCCGTATTTACACGCGTGATCGTTGTATCTAAATTAAGTAATCGTAATTAAAGTCGCTCGTATTCACACACGCCCTCTAATCAAGTCCCGCGCGATTGTTGTAAGAACGAAGAATATGTTATAAATAGGATGTATTATATAATTCGAAGTTCAAAGTAAAACGTCATCTTCGGCGTAACGGAAAGAGAAACGTTTCTCCGTAGCACATTCATTTCCGGTCAAACCGGTGAATTTAACTAATTACAGCGAGTCGCACGAGTGTCCTTCTACTCTCTTCCGTTTTTCTTTCCGTTCTTCGGCGTGTTCAGATTCCCACCCGAGTGCTCCCTGGATGTCATGTCATCCTTGTTTAACATTTGGCAAACAATAAGGATAGAAGGATACCTGAGTGGCGCTCGGGTGGGAATCTGAACATAGCCCTTCGCGAGTCGCACGCGTATCCTTCTTATACCCTTTTCCGTCCTTCCTTCCGTTCTTCGCGAGAGCGCAATCATTTAGTGCGTTAAACACGCCCACTTCACGCGAATCGACGACGATTGAGAAGAGGTGATTTTCAATACATTGAATTTGGGTCCGCGAGGGCCCTGAAAAGGATACTGACGACGATGACGACGTTGGGATATATTACGGTCTTGTCTGTGTATTTAAACGTCAGTCTCCATCTCCGGTGCGTACTATGGCAATATGGAGCGCGGGAGTCGCTATCGATTATAGATAATCGACCGCTCGTTCTCTCTCTCTCTCTACCAATCTGCGATTCGTAGCCTCGGGGGGTAGGTAGGTAGGTAGATAGGTAGGTAGGTAGGTAGAGCTGCCTGTAGCGAGAGGAAAGGGTCGAATAAAGGATAGGCTGATGGACAAGTGATAGTAAGAGAGATGCAGCGGGGAACGTGGTACGAATCGCGAAAAAGTATAAAATTGAAAAAAGACTTAACGAACGAGCAAACTGAGAGAGAAAGAGAAGGAACGAGAATGTCAGAATGAAACTGGGCAAGCCCACCAACTCAGAGACGAGAGTTGTCGTTAATTTTTCGGTTGTGTCCTTTCTAATGGTCGCGTTCAGCGGACTCAACAATTGAGTGAGCGCTCGCTATTATTGGTGTATTCTTTTAGAGTTCATCCAATCAGAATTTTAGATCTAGAAGAATACACCAATAACAGAGAGCGCTCAACTCAAGTTGAGTCCGTTGAACGTAGTCGCAGCTAAAGCCGTAATCACACTAGCGATTGCGCGATTGTGATTGACGATTGAGGATTATTTCTCAAGCAATCGGTGACTGCTTTGCTCTGATTGATTGAAAAGTAATCCTCAATCGTCAATCACAATCGCTCAATCGCTAGTGTGATAACGGCTTAAGGACCCTCGTCAAAGAGCATCCGACGTAGCTTTTAAAAATTGACCGTTATATCGTCATTATGTTAAACTCTGCATGATACCAGTTACGTTTTCTAAAGAACATATTCGCACATTGTTTCCGTAGACGCGTTTTGAACTATGCCAAATACTTTGGATAGTATACGTATCTTTTGTTCAATAATACGAATGCACGTGCCAGTGGTTTCCTTTAAAATCTTAAATTCCTAAAGGTTTATGATTCGAATATCGCTGGCGTCATGCAGCGCTTTGTACTTTTAGTACCGCAACTCGGATTGAAAGGTTTTCATGAAAAAAGTAAAATACAGAGCAATGGAAACAGATAAACGTTGGAAGTGAAGAAAATTTGTGTAACACAAATCTATATATACCTAAAGAAGAATTCGAGAAGCGGAGATATCTCGCCGCGACTATTCGTTGATTGCGTAAGTTATCGACGCCGCGCCGAGTGTTGTCCTTCCTTTCAAAAGCGCGTTCGCGTGTGTGTCTGGAAAAAAGATCGCGTGTATAATCGTGGTGGATTAGAATTTCGCGGCCGGCCGATCGACACGAGCTTAGTAAGTTGCGATGACGGCAGCCACCAGCAGCCACGAGGACGGCTCGATATTTAGACTATCTACGAAGTAACCGTCGCCCGACAGGAATTTCAAGACCGTCGCTCACGACCGTACCAGCCTCTTCTCCTCACCTCGTTTCATCGAGCATAATACATCATTACCGTGGAAGATGACCGCGCTATTGTTATATCGTTGTCTGTTAATTAGAAATTGAATGCGCTTTTAATGTATAGTAGTATACTTGGATACTTTTAGTATACAAGTACTCAGGATAAAAATTTATCTTTTAGACACTCATTCGGTTATTACTGTAATTTTATTAGTTACAATAATATTGCATAGAGAGAATGGATGAGTACTTGATAAGAGCTTTTATTCAGTGGCTGGTAAGCAGTTTTTCTAGTAAAAATATGTGCAATTTACATATATGGTACATCTGTTCAGTATTGTCCAGTATTATAATAGACTATTATTAATTACAATACTGTGATTATTATCTTGTTTTTATTAAGTAAATAGATTCAGATTTTGAATATTTTTTTCTACGTAGTAACGTTGTTACAGAAATTTTTTTAATGAATTTTAAGTAACATACAATAGAAGCTGAAGTGGTCAAGTAAATAACTGAAAATATAAATTATAATAAAATTAAATAATAAATGATTTAACTGAAAACTAAATTACAATAGTCTTAAAAATGTAATAAATGTGATTATTAAATTTTGATAATATTTTATGAAAAGTAATTAAATTTCATGATATTTTTAACAGCATACATATAGAACGTTACGCTTTGATTAAGATTTTATAATAACAATGGAACACAATCAA
>NW_017276039.1:197897-232522 GCF_001594065.2 Cyphomyrmex costatus
CCCCCCCCCCCCCCCGATGGATCCTTTTGATGAGCTTTTAATAGTTTTATAGACAAAAATAAGCGATACAGTTTTTTAAATATCGGCTGTACGTTAAAGAGTGAAAACTTCATTTGAAAAATATCGATTTTTGGTACATGCCGAACAGGCATTTACCAAAACAGCTCCGATGACCTTGATCTTGATATATTATCAAAGTCATGACTCTGAGTGATCTCCAAGGTTTTAGCCATCATTCGTCAAAAAGTTATTAACAAAAAAAGTTTTAAAAAATTACAGTTTATTTCTGCCTATAGACTGAAAGAAAAGATTGGTTGCCGCGGTAAATTAAATGGTATAATATGATAGCATTTTTAATTGATTGCAACAGCCAATTTTTGATTGCGTTAGCCTATCGAAATCCTATATTGACATTGCGTTAGCCTATGTAATTTGCTGTAGCAGCCAATCTTTTCTTTCAGTGTAGTATATTATATGTATATTTCAGTGTAGTATATATATTGAAAAGCATTTCACATTTTTTTCTATTAAGGAGCGTTTCCGGGAATGAAATTTCCGAGAAGTAAAACTCTTACCTTCTTTCCCTGCTTCAAGGACGGACAATGAGATCTTTTAGTTAATGGCACTCGCCTCCAAAGAGTATAATAGGAGGTCGATACGTGGACAATGAGATCTCTATAATTGTATACAGGTTTCGACTTTACACGCGAAGCGACTGTTACTTCACTTTCTCCTCCCCTTCGCATACCAAAGAACGAACGATAGGAAACCTTCACGATACAAACTGTTTATGATATCACTTGGGAAGCGAAACTCAGCGGCCGTATCGTCTCCGCTCCAAGGAGGCAAGAGCCATTAATTAGTAAGAAATAAGGGAAGCGGAACCGTGAGTGTTTACTGCTATTGAAATATTCTCTTTTTGACCATCCAATAATATTGACAGCTCATGGATCCACTCCGCAACAGTTGAGTCTGTTGAACGCGACCATTGACAACATGCTCAAGGTCATTGTTATTAGCTTTTACAAGCTTAAACAAATTAGACAAGTTGATTAGAGTGCAGGAAGACATTCTCCCACGAGAAAAAAAAAAAGAAGAATGTTGTCTATACAAGTTCTTACATTTCTCTAATGCATCATAGGTACGAACGGGGAGAAAATTTAAAACTAAAATTTCAGAATATTGTAATCACATTAACGGAAATACAAATAATAATTAAATCGAGATTCTACATAAAGAGATATACGCGTATCTCAGCACTCGCGAGAAATTTTGCGAATATCGATAGACCTCTGATGGCGAGTCGATGTAGTAATTCTTCGCAATATTTATCTAAAGTAGAAGTAACGTCTTTTTTCAGGCTGACGTGATTTAACAAATATTAAATCTTTTTATGATTGTACAATTGATAAACAATAAACAAACAAGAAGAAGGAAGCCAATAACGGTCAAAGCTGGATCATAATGCTTATTATAATTATGTGTGAATTTTATATACTGCGTATGTAGTACCCCCCATATACAAATAATAATCACTTGATAATTATGGAACATAGAGTAAATTTTAAACATGATTTTAACTAAGAGAATATGTCGCAGTACTTGATGTTGAATGATTCTTAAATAAAAGATTAGTTTCTGAGTGCATTCACTTTTATATGCAGAAAAATAGTTTGAATTTGCGCTCTGACACTAAGGATTTGTTGTTTCAATGGAATAAAGTAGTAATTTGAAGAAATTAAAACTTATTATTATACGTACTAACAACAACGCTATATTCTTATTCATCTTTAATTTATTGGAGTTCATAGTTCCGAATTTTGAGAGTCCGTAAGGAGATTACGTCTGAACTTAATTTTTTTTTCTATAAATATATAGAATAATATACTAAAAGCTCATAAAAATCGGACGGAAACAGTTGGTTGTATAAGTTTTACTTCTCAATTATTAAATACAGAGTTAATAAAACTGCTTAAAAAATGCATGAAATTTCCGGGGACGTAAATAATGATCTATATCGAGACAATGAGAAATCGTGCAAAGAGCTGTACACAAACGCGTATGATTCACTATCGCATTTAAAATCGCGAAACAGCTGGCGAATAATTCTCGAATACCGATTACGCCCGCGAAGAACGTGTAATCTCTCCGAGTGCCACAGTTGGATCGTAAATTCGAGGTAAATACATTAGAGGCGAGACCCTTAAACTTCGTGGCGCCTTCTTCGTTGACTTCTCTCAAAGTTTTTCTCAGGCGCGACATGAATCGCACGAATTCTCCTCGAAAAGAAAGGCAGCAGGTGTGCGGCTGTGTTAGGCTAACCGTTAAGTCGACGACAAATAAATGCGTGGACCTTGATACTAAAGATCGCGAGAGACAAGGACGACGACGTCGGGCGTCGTCTTTCGGCGTCGCGGGATTCGCGGCAACTCGACGGGCACGCGGGGGGAAGGGCGACGAGAAGAGAGGTCCGCCGTTAATTACCCGCCGGCTTACTCCGGGAGGGAAAACCCGCGATAAAAAATTCTTCCTGTGCGGCACACAGGCAAGTGAAAGAAGCAGGCAGGCAAGCAATGGCGTCGTCGATGGCGACCATGGCCAGTGTCGACCACCGACAAACAACCTCTTCTGCACGCTCGCGACTATGCGGGCGTGGATCGATCGAGGGGCCCGGCACAGTCCTCTCTCGCGAAGAGCGCGCGTGTGGCGCGACGGCGACGAGAGGGTGATGCGGGGGGACAGGGAGACGGGGGCGGGGGGAGAGCGGCGAGCGAACCGGGGGGGAGGGAGGGGAAGGAAGGGAGGACACGACAGCAGCCGCCTTTAAATTTCACGCGAGAGAGAAGCGAGCGACGGTTACCCGCGCCCGACGTTCCTCGCCTTTAGGGTCGGGCTGTTTGCCGCGTGCTCGCTTCGCCGCACCAACCTTCACGAATATTTCAAACGACTCCGCGGAAAGTTATCAACGCGCGACCGACCGACGTGATGTGTCCCATCCGCCCCATGCGAGTCACTTCATGATTATCCCACGAGAATCCACCGTACGGTTTTCGATTCACCAATATATTTTTCCTGTTTTTCCTCTTTCGCCTTCTATCTTCGAATTCAACGATCAATAGTTGACACATAACGAATGAAATTTCGAAAATTAATGGTAATAACAATAATAAGAGATCACACAAGAGTTGTACAAAAAGAAGAATAATACTGTTGTAATACGTCCGAGATTTCTTTTAAAATGATAATAATAAATAATAATAATAACTTTAATGTATGTAGAAATCAACAAAAATATCGTTACAACATGCAAAAACGTATTTTTCGACAACACTAATGAAAAGCATTATGACTGGAGGACTATATAGTTTCTTAATTATAGAGATATGTTGTGCAGGATCTATAGATCCTCTTTATCGTCAAGTTTTCATTTCATTATTAAAGATATGTTCACTAAAAATCTAATAGTGCTTTCGCCAACCAGGTTTGTAATAACCTGAAAATGCTGTGCTATTGGTGGATGTTACATTGACGTTATAGGCTTTACCAATAGAAGAATACGGAGCATTAATTTAATCCAGCGCTATAATCCAGTCTGGCCGAAAACGCAATTTCTCTGGAATCTTTACTTTTTTTCTTACGAAAAAAGAATCTAATACTGTACAACTGGCCGATCATAAAGGATAAGTGTTAAAAGATTCCAGAGAGCTATTGCTATCTTTAAGATCTTACTCTCTATAAGTCTTTCGCCAAGTTACCTTATGTAAAACTTCTGTATCACTATCATTTTTATTACATAAATAAAATAATTTGTTTTATTATTGTTAAACAAATAATTTTATTATATTTAGAATGGAAATTATAAGACCTTAAAGCTACTTGAAGCAAGGAGCTTTAAATCACCCCGTATGGAGGATATTGAGATATCATAAGCGGTTCCGAGGGCATTATCCGATTAATCTCGATCCCATTCTATTCGAAATAACAAGCGGGACGATTCGTTGTATACGATCCCCTTTAAAAATGCAGCGCGGATACGGCGAGTAACGACGTGCGCGCGCGTAGGGAAATCTAAACTTTGACAAAACGTCGTTAATTCCTTTATCGTCTTCTCTGCATAGGTTCGGAGCTTCTACGTCAAAGCTACCGCACAGGTGTTTCCGCGTTCGTCGCGTTGGAATTCGATTTATTACGGGTTATTGCCGATCGCGCCCTTTCACGATTTACCCGAAAATTTCACACGGATGCGACCGGAGAAAGGGCCACGATCGCTCGGCCGTCGGCCGTCGGCGACGGCTGAAACGCGTTTGTGGCTTTGCGAGTTTCTGGCTTCTCCACGATGAAAGCCGCCACTTCCTCGCGTGTAAAAATACGATTCCGCGATGAATTGTCATCAATTTCGTACATTTCGCCTCCGCGTACCAATTCGCGGACACAATAACGGTGCTTTTATTCCCCTTCTTTCCTTGGCTTTATTTATTTATCTATTTACGCTTGTGCTTTCAATTGTGCTTATTTCATTCGATTTTCGAGAATTGCGACAGAAATATTAGGTATTCACTTTTTGCGCGTTTAACTGTGGGCGAAAATTTGATTCGCGTTACATTACAGCTAGATGATCCGAATGTATGTCGGGGAGGAGACCGAGAAAAAAAGTAACATTTTGACTTTAAAATATATTATAACAATTAAAATATAATATTTACATTAAAAAGTACATATTTATTTAACTACAAATTTTTTTTTTATTCAATCTTTCAATGTAACTAAAAAAAAAGTTATGTTTGTTTAAAAACTAATCAATAACATTAAAAAGAGCGAAGTAAGAGTTAAATTACAATTAAAAATCTAAATTTCTCTGATAATTTATTTTAATATGTTGCGAAGAATATCACGTAATATTACGTGATATTCAATATATTAGAATAAATTATCAGAGAAATTTAGATTTTTAATTGTAATTTGACTCTTACTTCGCCCTTTTTAATGTTATTGATTATTATTGTATAAAAGAGTCCTTGAATTTTTCAATTTATTTGTTTAAAGACTATGAGGAATTTTGTTACAATCATCCCAATCCTCTAAATATCTATTATAGTTTAAGAGATATTAACAATGTTACTATTATACCCTGTTACTTTTTTTGTTGTTACACACGCTGAGAAAACGCGAATACTTATATATATATTATATACGTTATAACGACGTTAGCTAATGCAATTCCAATGAAATATCTCACATCAGTGACACTCAGACGATCACCAACATTGTCGTTGATAAAAAAAGAATTGCGAAGCATGCACGTGTCGAGTATTCTCTATCGATGTAAATTCGACGAGACGCGCGAGTTTTCAGTAAGATTTACCGAATTTTTTATTCCCGCTGTTACGCAATCGCTCACGTATACACGCGTGCTTGCATAAATTGACGATATTACGGCATGAGATTAATTGGAATAACGCCGAGTGTGTATACTCTGGCCGTTCTCTCAGAGCCGAAAGGTCGAAAGAGTTTGTAAACGATAAAGCCACAAGGTCGTACTTACGAATGCATATGCGTTCGCTTTCAGTGCCCGTGAATAATCCAACTACATGTGACGCAACTGTGATATGTGAACTCAGTACACGCACATACGTAGACGCGTGTTTCTTCGAAGTATACGAAAGCGTAGAATTGGCACGTGTGCATTGTCACCTTTAAAATTGACGATATACAAATTTGGAAATTCAATGATTTTCCAAATGATAAATATAAAGTCGACGATTTTTCAACATGTTATTTAATTACTTATTAATAGCGGGAGCTGCAAGTCGTCTATTAAGATCGCATCAGATTCCATTTTTCCTTTCTATGATTTCTTTCTTGAGTTTCCATCAGTTCTTTCACCAACTTCTTCACGTTGTGGTTCTCAACACAGGTAGAAAAATATTTACGATGAAATATTGACGAAGGATAGACGATTGGATAGAAGAAAAAGGAAAAGTGAATGATGAAAAGGAAAGCAAGAAGAGCACTCAGTTCTTTCTCTTTCCACTTTTTTGTTCCTTTCTTGTGTTCTTCTTGTTTTTATGTGGACTAAATAGCCGAATATGGTCCGTTTTTTTCTATTTGAAAAGATGCAATCGAAAGAAAAGATAAGAAGGATTACGTTCCAAGCCTTTAGCCCAAAACACATGAAATGCGTATAACAGAAATCAGTAACGTTGATTTATTACTGGCCCAAATTTTTCTGTCGCCATCTAGTTTCGTGCACTTTGGCTTTTCCAATATTTTCCTGTTTCCTTTCCTTCCGTACATTACCTGCTTGTGCAGGTCCCTTTTAATCCTCATATTGGCCCTTTTCTTTTCTCATGGTTAAAGCGAGACCCCGCTTCACCGGTACACGTCAGGAGTTATAAAACAGGAAAACGAAACCAGCGACGCGATGCGAACGGGAGAGAAAGAAAAAGAGAGAGCGGAGATATAGAAAAGGAGGGGACCCCAAACGCGGCCTCGCGATCCGCCGCGGCTAGGCCACCGTTCGCTGCGGATTCTCTGGCAGCGGTTCGATATACCAGAGGTTATTTAGACTTAGCGAACGCGCTTTCGACGCTGCCTGCCTGCCTTCGGACAGATGAATTTGAGAAGGAATCTGGGGAGAAAGAATGAGAGAGAGAGAAAGATAGAGAGTGTCCGTGTCACCGGTCGTCGTTCTACTCTATAATGAGACCATGCTGTTGGCGATTTGCTCGCATTCTACGAACGAACTTGAAGCTTTAATACATTCGATCGCTACAAATCACGATTTATTTTATGTGAAATTACCAAAGATACTATAATAGATTTAACAGAAAAAGCAGCTTTGAAATTGCTGTAAAATTCTTTGATGTGGTCTATCTTATTGGATCTTCATGTATAAACCAATCGTTAAAGAATCAGTTGCCAAGTTGCCTTTTCTACTGAACGCGATGATTGATGCAATCAATTTACGAACGTTTAACTTTCTGATTCTGCATAATCTGCAATCTCGAATGTATGACACGTGACAAACTCAATATTAAAACGAGATTAGTTAGGCGTAAATTTGAAAGAGCATAAGAACATTGAGCTCCAATTTGCGAATTGCGAAATAACACTAGTTATTCAAGTGTATTTATACACGCACGCACAAAAGTTATTTCGTACACGCGTCGCCAAGTGCGAATTGGATATTCACATTGTAATAGAATTAAAATAGATTCTATATCTTTGTTATTAAAGAAAGACAAAAAGTTTCTTTGTACAGTTAATTTGGAGGCAAAATTTTTGCGTAATTATTTCACGAAATGTCATAAATTAACACAATTCTCCGTGTGAGTGTTATTTACTGTTACGTATATTTAAAAATTCTTTAAAGATAGTTTCTGTCACTATATAATGGTCGCACACAGCGATTAGGCGAATCCGAATATTGTTTAGCAAATACAATTTTCATTCAAAATTTCCTTTGAATGGTTACGGGCTGTGGACTTTTGGTCGTTGACTTTGAATTAACGCCATCAACATTAGGGCTCCAAGCAGACAACAAGGCGCCAAGAAATGAAGATGTGAACCTTACAAAGCTTAAGCGTGCTGATCAGGGTCCCATGCATTTCATGCATGGTGCGCATAATGTATCGTTTATGCTTGTTGCCCAAACATTAACGTAGATAATTAATGCATTATACGTATCATGCGAAAAATGGAACCTGTAACTGGTAGCCAAACGTAGCAACCAAAACATACGGCAGCTAGGAACGAATCCTGGGGCCCCAAAGATTAAAAATTAATAAATTGCATTAAAATAATCATTGCAAGCAAGTAACATATTTCAGGTGGCACAAAATAGGTTAATATGTGTAAAATTTATAATAATCTGAAAGCGGATGGCATTTATTAATAATAATAAAATTTAATAACAATCATATATCAACTATTTAGCAGCCAGACTGTATACGCAAAGTCGCAGCGACTTGAAAAAAATCACGACGCCGCAGCGTCGTCTTTTACTCAATGAAATATGTGCCCATGTTTTTTTTCCAATTCTCTACGGTTATGCGTGTAACTTTGACTGATACTTAAATTGTTAATAATTTTTCAAATAAACAATGAGGGCCGTCCCCGGGCAGATCGTCGTGCTTCGTCTTACACTCGTCCTAAAGAACATTTGTGATTTTTTTCAAATCGTTGCGACTTTGCGTATACAGTCTGGCTGCTAAATAGTTAATATATTGTTATTTAATTTTATTATGAAATATGTTACTTGCTTGCAATGATTATTTTAATGCAATTTATTAATTTTTAATCTTTGGGGCCCCAGGATTCGTCCCTGGCTGCCGTGTTTTGGTTAAGAGCTGCGCAAAATAAAAGGAACAGGGAATTTTGTAAAGAAATTTTGCAATATTCAACATTTTAAAGCAACTTATGAATTGTTGCAAAATATTGTAGTTAACAAAAAGTTATCATAAAATAAAACTTTAAATGCATTTTCCTCAAATTCACGTTTTTCAGGAATTGGCACGAAATGTACAGCTTCAACTAATCATCTGATTGACATGAAGTTTTTTCCTACGAAAAATAGATAATTTTTATGGGGCCATAAACCTGAAAATGCCATAAATTTGCCAAAATAACTTTCTTTGAACAGGTTGGAAGTTCGTGAAAATTGACACTTAATTTCAAATGGCTTTTGAAATACACATACTCAGAATAAAGCGGTTTAAGCATTAACATATTCGGTGAATTCCCACAAGATTGGTTGATTAACATGTAGTTAAATGCATTCCATATTAGCGCCAAAGTACAAAAGTGAAAATTAGTTGAAAACGTCACCAAAAGAATAAGTGCACAAAATATATATGTCCGAATGCAGTGTATTGAAAATCTTGTCTATGTCAAACAATATAAAAGAAAGAGAAAAAAATACAAAATAAATTAAATTACTTTATTATACTTTGATCGTTTCAATATTATTTATATTGTATTATTATATTTGTTCACATTTGTGGTTCGTGGCACTTATCAGAAATATATTTTTTATTAAAAAAATTTAAGCCTCTTTCTAATGTTGTTATTAAAGATTTGTTAAAAAATAAATTTGCAAGCGTTATGTCATATTAATGTAAAAACACTGATGCTTTTTTTCTCTCGTCGCGTTTCTTTTCGTCCTAACTATATCTATAGCGTGTACCGACCAGTTACTCACAAAGTAAACAAAAGAAAAGAACAGCAAAATCACAAATGGCGAGCATATGCGGCGATATACCGAATAATCGGCGATAAACAGAATAATTGATATAAAAAACAAATTTGAATAATAAAGGCCACGAGTCAACGCAAGATGTAAATTGCTAACATTAAACCTTAATAGCGTTAATAAATTAAATTTGAGCAAACGTTTCAACCTACATTAGTCATTTTAAGTATGTTACACAGTTAAAATAAAATTAAAAATAAATATAAAAATTTTAACAAAACTGCAAAATTTGTTACAATGTAATCGTTTTTCTCAACCGTCACAAAATAAGACTTAATAGTTCGAAGGTAAAATGAAAAATTTTTTTCCATCGAATTATTAAGTCTTATTTTGTAACGGTTGAGAGAAACGATTACATTGTAACAAGTTTCGCAGTTTTGAAGATAAGTGCACCTTTGCAATTTTTTTTCAAATTTATTAAAAATTGACAATTAAATCTAACATTTTAATAACGACAATGATAAGAGTCCGTTACTGGTCATCAAATTAAAATTGCAATGTGACATTTATCGAAGTCATTATAACAAAACTTTATTATCACCCGAGGATGAATAGTGGAGGATTTGCGAAAGAAATATTCGATCATATTATAATTGGAAGGTTTAAAACAGTTGTTTTGTATATATGTTTATATTACTGATACAATGTGACTATTCTTGTATTTTTATTTTTAATTTTATTTTAACTGTATGACCAACACTGAAGACGACCCTAATGTAGGTTAAAACATTTGTTTAAATTTAAATGATTATAAAGTTATTAAAGTATAATGTTAGCAACTTATACCTTGCGTTGACTCTCGTAGCCTTTATTATTCCAAATTTGTTTTTAAATTATTGTGAGTCTAAATATATACAGACTTTTAAAAAGATTGTTTATATGAATATGAGAGAATAAGAGGAGGGGAGGGAGCGCTTTTTTTAATCTTGTAAAATGACATCGCATATATTTAAGTTGTTATTATTTCTAGCAGATTGCTTGTTCAAAAGTCATGGAATCGTGGCAAAATCGTATTCTTAACTTAAATGAAATACAGATTAGAATATCTCTCCTTACTGATTTATAAATTGCAAAAAATAAAAATAGTTATTGGATCAGCACGGTATTTAAAACGGTAATTAAGCATTATAACTTTTAAAGTCATGGCACTGACAAAGTCGGCGCGCGGCGTTGGGAAATGATTGTGACTGAAAATATCCGCGAATACAGTCACGATACTTTTCATCGGTGTCGTCGTTACAGTGCTCGCGGTTGGATCGCTAATGCGCACGCCAATTATCTCTAGGCTCGTTGCGAAATCAAAAATGCGCGTCGCGTCGCGTCTCGTCGCGTCTCGTCGCCACGCCTGCTTCTGCGTACGTCCGGCGCGATACACGTGGTGTGCGACCCAAAAAAGTATTCGTCGACATTCGCGCTCGCGGTCGCATTCCCGCGTCCCTGAACATCCGCGAAGCGAGATGCTCGAAAAATATATTTCGAAGTAAACCAAGCCGCGTGGCTAACAAAGAGAGCGAGAGAGAAGCGGGAATGGCCCGTAAATATAGCGCCATCGTGCCGACGGTTTATCCGCGTCAACGAACATCAGACACCCGTGTTTTCAGGCTTACGTATAACACGCTATATAACGCGCGTTTATATGTGGGCGTACGTATTATTCCTCGTGCAACACGCCCTTTGCTCCTTATCTGACGCGCACGCGGGGCTTCACGCGATAGCCTTCTCTTCCTTCTTCATCTCACCTTTTTTTCTCATTCGGAGCCGAACACACGTCGATTATTAAACCCAGAAAACGAGCCGACGGCGTCTCGCGAAAATGGAAATTCCAACGCGGTCGCGAGAACGAGACTGAGAAGGCGGGGAGGGGGGAAGGCAATCGGACTTTCTCCGCGCGATCGGCGGTGGCGACTTGGCGTCGTGACCTTGCGAGACCTTCCGCGCTCGTGGCACCCGGCCGCTACGTGGCTGATGACATTGAGAATCGCGCACAGCGATGGTCTCGCGGCGGGTTTTACTCACGAGGAGTAAAACGCGCCCGAAAATTCTAACAATAAGAAAATCATCGACGAAGGAATGGAGACACGCTTGGTTCGACTTTTACTCACTAGTAAAACGCGCCCGTGTGCTCGTAGACCTCGAGCCAAGCGGGAGACACGCTTGGTCCATTCCTTCGTCGATGATCTTCTTATTGTTAGAATTTTCTGTTTTCGGTTTTGCTACAAACATTGTTATAGGCTTTTCTTTCGCTTCCCTATTGTGTTCGTCTCTCTTTTGCCATTACCGCTCATGCAGGGACTCTTCCCAGTAAGAAGCAAGTATGTGTATATATATATATATATATATATGTATGTATAAGTATACATAACTTGGCTGAGTTCTCTGTTCCTGTTTTACCTACCTACCGCCGCCGCCGCCGACTCGTAAACGCAGTTTAAGTGACTTCGAGATGGCAGTCGGCACCGTTCTCGCATTACGGAAGCGAAGTTTTCAAGTTCCCCGACACTGACCCAGTTTACCCTCTCCGACGCTGCCGCCTCTACTACCATTCCCTCTCTCTCTCTCTCTCTCTCTGTCCTCCCTCCCCCATTTGCTTTCCGTCTAATACTTCTACTACAGGCAAACGGGCGGCGCGCGGCGGGTGGTAGCGGGAAAGTTACAGTTCTCGCAGGTACGTATGAATGTGCTGGAATCAAAAGCGCTTTTACTCTCGTTCGTGCCGAGTCGGATGTCTGGCCATGCGCAGAACGGTGGTTTACGCACGCCTGTTTCCGAACGAGATAGAGAGAGGCAGAAAACCGGATGCTTCGTTGCTCGATCGCGCGTTCGATCTTTTTCATCGGCGCGCCACGCGAGAGGCGTTTCAATCGCGTTGGCATGACGCGTTGGAAAGACGGACTAAGAAACAACGGGGCGCTAGTAATTAAAACAACACGCCAGGCATAATTGCCAAGCTGTAATGAGTCGGCGTAATAGCGAGCGAAGAAAGTCTAGAGAGATCGTCACGTGTTATGAAATTATATCAGCCGATGATGGTGGTGGTGATACATACACATCGACGTTTCTCTCTGCGACTGAATACGAAATTAATGAGCGGGATGGTCTCTCGGGCTCGTCAACGTTGCTGCAATATCTAATTGACTTGTTATATACGGAACGCAGCAATCGGTATATACTACAACGATAGTTTAGCCTGGCCTAGGAGTGTCGCGAGGATATGATAATATATGAAATTCCTTTTGCGCGAATAATATATTCGCGGACGCGCGAATGTCATTGCACGGTGTTATTGACCCTGACACACTGCAAAGTATTCCCGCGAGTGATCGTACAGATTTATTATGTGCATGACATTAATGTCGGTGTATTTCTGTACACTGGGAAAAGAGTCTGATTGCGTTAATTGAAATTCTACTTGAAAATGGACAAATTAGAGAATTTTTGTTCGTTTATAAATCTATTATAATTCTATTTGAGACAATCAGAATCCTACGCATCGCGATCAGAATTTTCCGGCTCTCGTCTATTTTCAATTACAAGCTCATCTTAGAGTCACGTGTCTGAAATGGCCTGTCATAAATATTTTCAAGGTTTTTTCCCAGACTTTTTTCAAAATTGACCCACCCATCGACAACTCGAGGCTTGGCCTCGGTATATTTTGTATGCGCATACAGCAGCATGCTCAGGTTGTGCCGTTGAACCACTTTGAAACGCTTGGTGCGTTTCTCGATAGCAACGAAAGCCATAAAAGCCGTTGCCAAATCGCCGTCGCTCGACGACCGTTCGCGCTCCCCTCGCGTTTCTTCCCCTCACCGCTCCCCCCTCGCGGCTTCGCCATACCGCGCTTCGTCACGTTCTCGCCTCTTCTATACGAGATCTCCCCTCGCGCGCTGTTAACCCGCCACTACTCTCTCTCTCTCTCTCTCTCTCGCTCTTTCTCCTTCTCGTTCTCTCTTCTTCTCTCATCCGCCTCATTGTCCGCGTCTATATCCCCTTCGGCACGTTTCACCTTTTTTCGATCGCCGCCGCGTCGTCGCCGACGACGACGTCGGTGTCATCATTGTGTGGGTAAAACGCGTGAAGCGTCAGTTCTCCTAATTGGAAAAGACGCGCATTGCGGCGATTTTTATTGCTAAATCTATGATGGTTGAATTTCGACCTTCGCATCCCTTAAGACTTTTAATCTTTACCTGTTCGAACAGCATTCACACAGTAGACAAGAAAGACGAGATGATGTATTCTGAAAAAATATTTATGAATTGCACAGTTACGCTGGTTTTTTTTTTTCGATCCTTTTTCGAACATTCATCAATCATGTCATATGCACTCTCGTCAAAATTAAAGGGTTACTGTACGGTCAATTATACAATTGTATGTGTTACTTTAGTTGTTATTAATGGAATTTTCATAGAATTTGTTTCAATTCGTTCCGCAGAATTTGCCCGTCATACGATTTTTACCTGCGAAGACCCTATGGGACTACGAAATCTTTTAACCTATAGATAATGTACAGTACAGGAAATAGAAAGCATGACTAGATAAAGAAAAATACTGACCAGCTAACGTTTTCATTGTTTAATCGGGCCTTTCTACTCAAATCAGCTCTACACAGGATGTGCAGGGCACATCAACAAGGAGACGGACTCATCGCATAGCAAAGCAATCCGCGTTACAATTTGGTCGTTATATATTACCGCGCGTATACACGCACGCTGCTCTTCCTCTTCTTTCTCTCTCGCTCTCATTCGCTGCGCTTGAGAAGACTTGTCCCCGGAGCGCCGAATAAACGACTCTTTCTCTCTTTTTCTCCCGCTGTTTCCCGCGCGCGCGCTCTCTCTCTCTCTCTCTCTCTCTCTCTCTCTGTTTCTCTGTCTCACTCTTGCCGGTGCCCTCGTGTCCCTATCCCCTTGGTCGTTGTTTTCTTATCGTTACCGCCTTCCTCTCGCGGACGCAGCGCAGCGGATGCGCGAGCGAGTCAGCGATACATACGACGCAGCGAGCGTTTCAAACCCGCGGCCGATTGCGCACGGGCGTTACGATGGAATCCTCGCTGCTTGCTCGCCCGTAAACAATCGTAACGGTCTCGGGTTTCAAAACGCGCTTTCGAGAACGCCGCCAGTTATCTGCGTCGCGCGGCTTCACCGGTCCACCAGTCGGCTATCGCTAATCGGAGCCTCAGTCGCTCGATTCCTCGAGGTGGAAGGCGCGAGAAGCGATTGCGCCCGATGCCGATATGCGCCATGCGTATGAGAGATATGGGCCAATATGCTCGTCGCTATCGCCAAGCGAACACGTAATGCGATATTCGGCGAATATCGTGCATTACGAAGAATTATCGTATTAAATACACGTATATACGTCAAGGTAATTCGTAACCAATATTTTTGCAATTTGAAGAATGCCTGCGATACTAATTTTCTTAATTCTCCGTGATATTACGAATATTGATTTTTAAGAGATCCAATCACTCGTATGCATTTTACAATTTGATTCATGTGTTTATAATTTGAGAAAACTAGGAAAAATTTATATTAATATTGAAGAATAACGGTATCTGTGTGTAAATATGAGTAAATATAAACATTAAATATTAAAACGTCGAGTACATAAAGCACGGCACGTAAGAAAACTTATGCGATAAGATAGAAGCAGTAAACAAATCAACATTTAAATTTACTAATTTATCTTACTATATCTTAATTCTCCGAAGTACAATAGGTGCAATAAACCGTAAAATATTGATCAATTACAGTTGAGTGCGAAGAAAATTGACTACAAAAAAGTTGATTTTTTACGGTTTTAGATTACATCTGTTGTGCATACTGGGATTTTACGGCCATCTTCGCTGATCGGTCAATTTGGTCATTATTTTTCTTTCTGCTTAAAATATATAAGTATCTGAATAAAAATAAAAATTAAATATATAGTTGTAATCAGCTAGATAATAAGATACTGCAAATTAAAATAATTATATTGAATTACACGTATTGTATTATACATTTCGGCTTACACACAAATCGACGACTTCAGAGAACATAAATTGAAAAACTCGTTATGCCTTCTGTTTTAGTTATAGTCACAATGCAGCTAGTTCGTACTCGCTGCATTGTGATTGGCTAAAATAAATCCGTCGACCAACAACCTATAATGTGATTACCCTTCAATGCTGTCTTAATTATAAAGTTCTTCACGAATCTCTTAATGTATCAACTTACAGTAAAACTCATTCGTATATCTATGCGGATGAACTAGAAATAATTAAGTACCTGAAATAGTTACATTGTATCTCTAATGGAATAAACGAAATATATTTTATCTGCAATCAAGTGACATTTTATGGCGATTTAGCGAGTACATATATGTTTTTATTCTAAGTTAGTTTTTCGATATATATTTGTGACGTTTATAATTCGATATAATTATTTTAATTTGTACTAACATTATAAACTAACTCATTTAAGTTTTTTTGTGTGCTTTTATTCATTATCGTTATCGATTTCACAAAGTATATAATTCGTTTCGACCTGAAAGATGACAAATTTGGCTCTCTCTTTTAAGAAGTTATATGTATATATATATATATATATATATATATATATATATATATATATATACATAAACACATCACCAATTTTGGAAAATATATTTTCAGAACGATATTCGCCAACGATTTAACGCCGCGGCAAACAGTTCAACGATATACACGATCGATCTACGAACGCTGGATTGGACTCGATAGAGATCGTTCGCGGGCATGTTCTTTTGTGCCGGTGCTTATCGGCGTATCGGTACTTTATCTCCCGACGTTGATAAGTTATCGCTGTGTCGGGCCGCGCTCGGTCGCGCGATTGCCCTCGCATAATCGCGTTCGGCGTCGCCCTCCTTCGAAATTGCGGGCGTAGCACGGAAACGCTCACGGCACCTTCAAACTCTATCCTCTCCTCGGCCACGCGGCATAGAACGTAGCGAATACGTGCGAGGAAGAGAGAGAGAGAGAGAGATATAGAAAGAGGAGTCAGGGAGAGTCGGGCCATCCGACCGAGGCGCTCGTAAATTCTCGAAAGGAACGAACCCATAGCAGCGGCTCTCTGTTACCTCGAACCTTTTCGCGGTAATATTACTCGGCTTATATTGCTGGGAACCAGAAGCGGCGAACGAACAGGAACAGAGCGGAGAGCGAGGGATACGAGAGAAAGAGTGATCGGTGAACGAGCGAGCACTACGGAAAATCGTCGGAATGAGAACCAAAGGTTTCAACAAAAAAACCAGGACGCATTGCTCACCTTCACCCCCGTGCACAGGTTCTCTAACTATGGCTCGCTATTGTACAACAATCGTACAACGTCGGTTTGGCTGGGAACCTGTACGCTGACAAGAAGAAGCAGGCAACCCCCAAGGGATCATAGCAGGCCCAACCACACACACACACACACACACACACGTCTCGACGCGCCATCGGCTACGTATATGTGCATTAGCCCGGCACGTCCTGTGCGCGTTTTTCCAACCCGCAGCGGCGATAACCTATACTGAAACGGAAAGTCCGGCGCATCTACGCCCGACAGCCGGCATGCACGTTGAAGCAAAGTTTGCCTGGCCTGGAAAAGGGCCACGATGAACGAATGTGGTGGTGAGCACTGACAACGACGACGACGACGACGAACGCGTTAATAAAGACGACGAAAGAAAAGTAACGATATCGATGATAACGACGACGATGGGAAGATTATGATGATTATTATGACATTTATGTAATAGCTGCATATATATATGACGACGATACGATGACGATTACGAACGAGATACGACGAGCGATAGTAGAGACAATGATGAAGGTAGCATGATGACGAAGACTATGATGACTCTATAACAATATGCGAATATGATGATGATGATGAGTACAACGGCCACGCCGTGACGATAATGACGACACCGTGAGCGCTCGTTCGGTGAGAACGGCAGCTGGTAGCATACATCAGTTTCGCCGCGTATACATGGGACATTCTTGGCATTGAATCCGCATACCACGGATCCACCGTCTTTCTGGAGCGGTCAGTTATGACGGCGCTATTGGACTCACTTCCTCTTTTTCTTCCTTTTCTTTCCTTTTACACGACGGTTACAACACAAAGGCGACGAGCATTGAACATTAGAAATCGCCTTCCCGGCGGGTGGTACATGGCGCCCTTTTATATTTTTTAGTTTTCCTTGCTCGATGGCGTTCGGATGAAGATGAGAAGGAGAAATTGGTAAAACGTCTACAACCGGTGTACAACCGGGCCAAACCGTTATAATTCATTCGCGCGAGTCTAATATTCGTCGACATACTTTTGCTAAAAGTATATCTTACCGTGTCCAGTGACGTTTCAGCAGACTTTATCAGAAACCGATACGCGTTCATCCAGTATACTCTCTTGCGAGTTTATTTATAGACTGTTAATATTACGTAATATTCAAAGTATCATTTTTGATAATTCGAGGATATTTATAAGTCAATGAATATCAATCGATCATAAGTTTTCCATAAACTATTCATATATTGTGCGTAATGTAAAAATGTCACTTTTGCTAATTGGAAGCAACCTTGACCTTGCGAACAATTACCTGAATCCCTGAATGAGTCATGGGACTGAACAACCTTAAGATACCCTGCTGTTTGACTAACGGAACATTTTCAGAACGTCTATACAACATCTCTGTGCTATTACGAAATAACTTTTATATTATATATATATATATATATATATATATAACTTTCACAAACATATATAAATTTATTTACTTTTCTGATTCCAAAAATAAATTATAAACTAATTAAAATTGTCTACCATAAACCATAGCAATTATTAGCAAAATATTAATAATTATCAGCGGAATACATTATTCGGAAAAAATGAATTGACAATATTCAACATAAATTAAAAAGGCGAAGTAAGATGTTATCATGTGTCATAAGAATTACATCTCCTTATAAAATGTACAGAAATTCGTTGTTCTGTGCATTTACAACGCATTGCCGTTGCACTGCATATTTTATATTACATTACTGGACACATATTATTCGAACAAATGGACATAATTTATATCGGTTTTTTAATTATTGTTTTGGTAAGTGTTTTCTTATAAACTGCAACATTCACATAACATTTTGTATAGCGTTGCATTAATTTTTGCAGAAACTTTGTTAACCTACGAATTATCAAATTTTTCAACAACAATATCATATTTTGACTATTTGTAATAATTTTACCTACGAAAGAGACTGTATTTTAGTCTGAAGAGGACTCAATCAAGGAGTCGAAACTTGTTACGCGCAACATGTTTTTAATTTTAAATAACGGGCGTCATGTTTTTTAATTTTAAGCAATTTTGTGTAATATTTTTCTTGTTTCAAATTTTGAATGAAATACGTTAACATTTTAATATTATTTTAAATGTAATTTACTTCTGACTCTTACTTCGCCTTTTTAATTTATGTTGAATATTATTATATTAAGAGCCTTGAATATTTTTATCATAAATGAATTGACGTTTCAACTCTTCGTTCGAATCCTCTCCCATACAACAAGATAAGAAATAAAAAGAAACGGTTCCTTTTCCTAACACACACAGTCAATTTGATAAAAATTCCGGTCAAACCGTATAGGCATTATAGTCCAGTCATTATGTACATTTAAAAAAGAAAAAATTGGAAGCAGCAATTTTATTCTTGGGGGGGTCTCAAGGATGTCAAGAAAAGCTTAAAGCCAGTGGCACACGATGCTAGTTTTCCTGCTGAATTGTTAGCTGGATTAGATTCTTGCTATCGGATTGGCTGCAATACTGGCACTGTCAGCCAATCTGATGGCAAGAATCTGATCCAGCTAACAATTCAGCAGGAAAACTAGCATCGTGTGCCACTGGCTTTAAGCTTTTCTTGACATCCCTGAGACCCCCCCAAGAATAAAATTGCTGCTTCCAATTTTTTCTTTTTTAACCCATTTTTATGTACATAATGACTGGACTATTACTGTAACTTTTTATCTTTAGAATCTCGTGTATATTATTTTATTGTCTTAACATTGTCGACATGTCATGTGCGCCACAACACTTTCACGTACATCGCATGCCGACATCGTAGAAAAGATGAGAAATAGGGAACAATCACGAATCCGCTCGATATCGACAGTTAAGAATCGATGTCGCTCGAATACCAGCAAAATGTCGCGCGGCTGCTTATTCGAGCTCTCTCGGTTTTACGCACAGATCGTGCGTGTTTGATCGATGCACGCGTGCGGGGAACGAGGGAGAATACGATCGAGTGGTGCGCGCGGCGATCGTTTGCGCGCATTAATTTCTTGCGGGAATAGAGACGGCCGGTTACCGGTTCCCGCGTAACGCGCGTATTATGTTATTACACATATATAGCCGGCGAGGAATTTTATCGGGAATTCGGATGGCACGAATATCGGTTGCTTATTGGTAAAGTAATAAAGCGATGCCGCGAATCGGATTATCGGGTGCGCGGTAATTATCGAAAAGGAAAGGAAGCATGCGCGCGCGCCCGTTGTGTGGATCTTGGACGGGGGGCAGGAAGGAGCCGAGAGAACGGCGCGATCGACGTTTTCAGTAATATTTCACGTTCCTTCGCGAAGGCTATCGCAACGATGGATCGTCCGAAATGGAATTCGCCCCGCGATATTTTACGTCGTGTGCTAACGCGCTCTCTCTCTCGCACGGCCGCCGCCATGTGCCAATTAATATCGAAGACTATAACCCCGAGGGGTCGCACGCGGCGTCGATTTGAACTTTGCTTTATGTACAAAGGCACCAAGTACCGCGCGTTGGTGCCTTAAATTAAGGATTGATTTCATGCGAGCGTTTATTAGTCTTGCAGACGAACTGACCGATCGTATATATATATATATATATATATACACACGTTTTATTCCATTCGAATCATACACGGCTTGTTAAAATAGCCCGACGCGAGGACGCGACGTGCCGAATATTTTACGCAATTTACGCGAATCGCAGCGGGAAGCGCGAAACATTATCGTTCGCAACGCGGACGGCGCGGCGGCGCGGCGAGCCGCGAAACACATGCCGCGAGCAGATGCAACGAAAGAGGTCGTCGACATCCGCGGCGGAAGCAGAGAGACGGGAACTTCGTTGTCACGATTGGACTAATTCGCGCAAACTGCTAGCGATCGATCCGACGAGAGACAAATTATACCGTAGTTTCTCGAAAACAACGATAACAAACGATTCGAACCCCGTGAAACACACACACACACACACACACACATCTCACCAACTGCGCTGCATCTAATGCTCATACCGCTCCTGAAATCATTTTATTCCATTCGATCCTTTTTATCCTTGTTATTTGTCAAATATCAGACAAGGAAAAACGATGCTTATTTAAGCGTTAAATAGAACACAGTCTAGTCGTATCCTGCAGTTTAGAATAACAAGACTTCCAATGACAGTCACAAAAGTCTTTTAAAAAAAAAAACTATCATTAATAACCCAATCTTTCAATATACTTGACAGTCTCAGAATACATGCTGTTTTCGGATTTCCTTACGAATTTTCATGTCCTGTATACATATTTTTTGCATAAAGGTTATCTATTATTCCAAAAGGCTTATTCTAAAGTGAAACGAAATAAAGAAAAATAGAGAAAGTCGCTAAAAGGGACTGCATTTTTTTTCTTTTTAAACGCGGTGTAAGTCTTTTGAAGTTTATTTCTTTATTGTATTATAGGGAAAAATGTTGAGAACACCGCCGTTTCCCCGTCTAATCTGCCGACTTTTCGGATAGATCACGAAGACAAAAGAACTAGGTATGACAGTGGACAAAGAGGACAACTACCGACCGCGCGAGACGAAACGAAAAAGGGAGGCCAGAGCGGCGTCGCCAGCGAGCATGCAGGCAAGCGAGGGCGGTGATGTGCCTGAACAGCAGGAAGCTCGCGATGCGTGACTCATGCCGAACGGCCGCGTGTGACGTATAAAGCGAACGTGGCGAGGAACCCGCGGGTTCGTTCATTCGTTCGCTCTCGCGTTCGCGCGCTCCCCCTCGTCTCCTATCTACCGATTTCCCCCCTTTTGGACGCTGCCTGATCCGAGGGAGAAGGAGCGTCCCCCACGACCGCCGCGTCTCCTCTTCCCATCGCGACCGCCGCCGCCTGCCTGTCCCCTCGGTCCCACCGTTGTGCTCACGGATTCCCGTCTAGCTTCTAGTACCCACGACGGTCGCGCGGAGCCTTTGTCCTCTACCATCACCTCGCGTTATTTCGCACTCTCTCGCGTGTGTGCGCGCGCGCGTGTGCATCGGACTACGACGGGGCTCTCTTGGCAAGTTCGGTCGACGCGGCGCGGCGCGGTGAGTTGCGTGCGTGCTCTCGGACCGCGGGATGCACGCGTGTTAGTGCATGCTTGTGCGGCATATGCGTCCGCCCGGCCTGCTCGTTTGCCCTTCTCTTCCTCTCCGATTGCCTGCCTGCCTGCTTGTCTGCACGCGTGCACGCATACGCCGGTACGAACCGTGCGTGCGTGCGTGCGTGCATGCGTTCGAGCAATCGCGAACGCGGGGTAGCCGTCGTTCGCATCGCTAACTGCTTGTGAGCCAGGAATTAGCGAGTGAACGAAGGAGCGAGAACCCACGAACGAACCGCGCGGCTCGTTACGTTCGCCCGATGGCGAATATATATATATAGGATATTATACGTTATCTTTTCTTTTCTTTTATTCTCTTAACTGATCGTTTATCGAGCATCTCCTTTTGCCGTTTCCGCGAAAAAATATCGTGTAAAAAATGTCGGTTTCCCCGTCGTTTCGGTTATGCTCAATCAACCGCTTTGTAATGAAGATGATTGGGAGAGAGAGAGAGAGAGAGAGAGAGGAAAAATCGATACGTTCTGTAATTCTTTGTTGATTTTGTTAACTAGGTTCCCGCAGGCCCTTGCGATTAATTGCAAATAAATTTAGAACGGCACGATACAGCCGCGTCAGATCCGCAATTTCGAGAAAATTATGTACGTTCACGATTTTCACTGGAACTTTACGCACACGTGCAACCGGATCCTAAAAACGGTCAACTCGCACTTTGACGAAATACCTTTGATGATTTATTTCGCCGGAACGCGACCTTTACTTCTCTCATCGCCGGCATCGTCGTTTCGTCGGTTCGTTACTCGTACAGCTACAAAGAATTTCGAGACCCATCGATATGGACAGCAACGGAATTACGCGTTCGACTAATTTCGAAAAGTTCTTGAAATTATTACGCGATGTCGTGTTCTAATCTATTTGCGTTATCCGGCAGAAGACTAAAAGTCTAATTAGCTGTGCGCTAATTGAAATTGCAAGTGGCTTAGTCGGTGGTTAGCGAGTAGACCAGCGTATTAATTGACATTAATTGAGTCTGAGACTAGCATTAATAGCTGGCGGCTATCTCGACATATTTTCGTCACGACGTGACCTTTATTTACTTTTTATTTACTTTCTACAGAAATGCGTGTTCTGATTCCTATCATTAGACAGTTGTTTGAAACATATTAAGAAAACAAAACGCGTTCGATGAGAGATCCTGTATATATCTCGTAAGAAAATAATCGTTACATTTGTTTTTATATTGTTATTTTATTATAAAACTTCAAAAAAAAGTAAGTCTTTCACTTTTTGTTTACTTGATAATTTTAGTCGCATATTTTTGAAAAAGAAAAAAAGATTAAGGGCCAATAGAGAGATAAAAAGTAACCTGAGATTATATTCAAACTTCTCTCTCTCTCTCTTTCTCTTCGTCTTCCCGAGACGTTCTCGGTTCTCGCAGCTTGTCGGAGTTTGTACTACCGTTGCGCGATAGCAAGTAGCGTCCAGCAAGTAACGCAAAATTTGACGAACGGTAAGCCGCTTAGCCCTGAGTGGCCAAACAGGCCGCGTAGATAATTCTTGGTCAACGGTGCATTAAGCGTACAATATTTATACGGAATTAAGGTTGGCTCTAATTACTCTCGCTAGCTAATACCGGAAAGACGCGTAAAATCGATCGCTAATCGTATCTCCTGCCGCGAGAAATTGAACTGATCGAATGACCATCAGTCTTGCGTAAATGAACGTTAAATCGGATACACACGGTGTGTATTCGCGAATGCGATCTGAAACGCAAGGGGACTTATCCTTAATACGGCAAGATTTCAATTTCTCCAAAATGACACGGAGCTCTTTCTGATTTATCTTGTTAAATTCACGTGTTGAAATTGGAGATAACGAAGAACGTAGTATTTCGTGCTGTTGTCAGCTAGATTTATGTGCGGGATCGAGAAACGTCGACATTTCTGTGGCGACGTGGGCAGCGTGCAACGCGACCGCGAAAGGCCTCGAAACGACGCGAGAAACTCGCGTCCTTTCGGCGTGTGGGGGACCCGCGGGTCGGTCCCGATATGTTAATGGCTAAGGTTAAGCCGTGACGCGCCGATCTTTCCGCTTGCGAAACGACGACGGTACTATTAAAACCGCCGCGCTTTGTCCGTTCGTGGAACGACGCGGCGTGCCTGGTCGCGCTCGCTGACTCTTCGCGTCATGCGCGTGACGTAATCACGATTAGAGGTAGCGAGGCAAGATTACACTGTGGTTCCGCTCGCGATTTCTATTCGTCGCATATTGGCGTGCTGCGATTTATAAGATGGAAACGACGATTCCTTGCTTCTCGTAGCCTGACTGACGTAGAGCAGTAGATAAAATTGGAAAAGAAAAGTAGTACAGAGTTTCTAATTCCTATATTATCTACAGAGTTGTCACAAATTTCACATCCTAAAATTTCATCTTTTCCTTGAATTCCAGACAAAATTTCATGATTTTCCCTAATGCTTTTAATAATATTTTGAAATTTTTTGTATTTTTCTTCTATAATTTGGAAATTAAATATTTTCTTAAGAGCTTAATTTAATAAAGCAATGTAAATTATTATTAATTCTTGCATTTTTAGTTGTTAAATTGGTAATATTTCAAAACTGCATACCTATCTAGGTATGATATACGCATATTAAACTTTTTTAAAGCCAAGAATTTTTATATTTCAAAAAATTTTGCAAAATTCTCTAACTTTCTCTGATTTCCTTGATCGTTTTCAATTTTCCTGGCATTTCTCTGATTCCCCTGAGAGTTTCAGTTCTGTCATAATCCTGATATACATTTTAATTCTTAAATTAGAAAATATAAATAAGAAATATATTTTAGCTTTACGCTGTTTCGTATAGTATATCTCTATTCTGATTCTATCTTGAATAAGACAGCACGTCTAAATATGCAGAATCGATCTTATTGAATTTCTTCGTATCACATTTTGTACTAATTTGTATCATATCATAATGTCATTTAAATAAAAATTTTATATCGGATGCCAAAAAAAAAAGAAAAGGAACGTGGCACTGTTAGCTTAATATAAGTTTAGGAGAAACGATATCATTGAAACGCTGTTAAAATAGATACGTCGGTTAGTTCGTTGTCGTATTTCATGGACTATGTAAATCGCCGCGTACAATGTTTCGGCGTTGGATTAATGCCATTCTCAGAATAAACGGCTCCGTTCGATCGGCTTCGTGGAGCCGCGGCGGTGATTTCATGAGTTCGTTAAATACGAAAACGTAGATCTCCAAATTGGACTTTGATATCTAAATTCGATATTCAGCGGAAAGATTCATGTATGTTTCCGGTTAAGCTCCTATTTAAATATACGAATGCACTTTGCATTTCGCTATCGAGACGAATTTATCCGACAATACTAATCTGGTTAATAATAAACAAATTTCTTTTAGTAATTAATAAATAATTTGTTTTTATCAAGAACTCTAGTGCTCGTCGAAAGGAATTTGATACGCTATTCAGAACTATTCGCGCGGGCTTGATATTAATTTTTGAAATTAAAAAAATTTTTTTTTATCAGGAACTCTAGTACTCATTAAAATATATCGAATAGGCTATTCAAAATAGACTATGCAGTGCTAATGTTGGGTGTGAAGTTGGCACCTCTGTTTTTCAAAGTCTGTTTTTTTTCTATGTTCCTGAACGGAATTCTTTCTAAAAATGATCAGGAACTTTTCCTGTTGTTCTGAAGAATGTTCCTAAATAAAAGAGACTTCTCACAGAAATTTTTCTAAAACATATTTTATTTCTTAAAACATATTTTATTTTTTAAAACATGTTCTTTTCAATAATCTCTTTATTTCGAGAGTACTGTTGAGAATATGTCAAAAGTTGTACAGATAAATATAAACTTGCCTATGTAAGGAGACCAAAAAATACAGCAAATTAGAAAAGGATCTTAAAGACTGTCTCTTACATACCAGTGGAAACTCATTCTTTATCATTTCCATTATAATAAATAATCTTATAATAAATACTGATCTGTCATAGGTCAATAATAGTTAAATTTACACCTTTATATAGGTGTAAATTTACTTTAGAATTTTACAAACAACCTATTATCTGAGTTCTCAAGCACAGGTGTTTAACAACTATTGAACATTTATATAGTGAATAGTATAAACCATAAGAAAAAATATGAAACTGTTGAGGTTTGAACTTATTCACTAAGGTGTTTTTACAGTATGGTGTGTACAATTTACCAAATAAATGCTAAATGATTTTTTTTTTAACACCTTGTATCTCATCTTATTCTAGAAAGATATACCCATTATTTGAAGTTATTTTTAGGACTTAAGACAAGAATTTGATGAATTACTTAAAGTATAAATGAATACGTATGTGAAACCTCAACATTATAACTCGGATAACTTGTTAATTTCTGATTAGAATATTCTCTTCACAGTTTTACATTAAATACAAAATATGTTTGAAGGAATTGATTTTTGCAAAAAGCATATAGTTTTATTCGAAAGAGGGAATGACTTTCAAAACTTAGAAGCAATGTCACCTACGACAAACACATATGTGGTTCATAAAATATCTTCTCGAAACCGAATAACTTTCATAGAAACTATTTCCATGCAAGTTCATGCGTTTTTCAAATATTTATTCGTTTCCATAAAATAAAACGTAGTATATGTATGTTTTTTCTCAACATGGAACCTTCGTTCCTTTCCGTTGCGTTTCGTGACTTTTCGCGCGGATGCAGGTATGGCGATTAGGGAGAGAATGCCTTTCTCCTTTCATTTCGCCTCACGAAGCTCGTTCGATCGAGACGCGTCCTGATTAACGAAATTAAAGTCAACGGACCAAACTGACGTCGCGTCGCAATACGACGCGGCGCGAAATGAATGGAGGTTGCCGATTTCCTATACATGCCTGATACGAAATATTTGTGTACATATACAGAATACAGTTGTTGACAGAGCAATAGTCGCTTGTCAAAGAACAAAATATATATAATTTTTAAAAGAAATTTTAGTAAAACTGAATCCAGCTTGACCGTTACGGCATGTTCTCATCGGTATTTAGTTCAAATTCTCACGGTCCAATAAAATTTGATAATGATTAATGTACACGTATTTTTTTTAAAATGTTGTAATTGTTAATTTAAAAATACTATAATACTTTAACATTATAAATCAGAATATATCAAGCCAAAAGTACACGTGTAACTTAGCTGTATATGCTTTACTTTTGCTCCTCGCGATGTGCGCTGTGGAGATTAATATTTTCTCGACGCTGTGGCGCGCGTCGCTTCGAAATACAGAGAGAAAAAAAAACGAGCGAGAGAGAGAGAGAGAGAGAGAGAGAGAGAGAGAGAGAGAGAGAGAAGATACGGTCGATAATTTTGCGAAACGCGAGGCGAAAAGACGCGCGATTTCGACGTTCACGCGTTGCGTGACGAAGAAGACGAAGGATGCCGAAGAAACTTTAATTCGCGCGCACTCAATAACGCGTATCAAAACCCCTCGTCTCGCGTTCCGAGTCTTTCCAACAGCGAACTCCTCGTTTCGTCCGATCTTTTCTCTCCCTCTTCTTTTTTCCTTCTTCCTTTTTCTTTTTTTTTTCTCCGTCCTCCTATTCGTCCTTCCTCTCCTCTCGTCCTCGCTATCGGCAGTTTTTATCACACACTGAAGGCATGGTATTCACTTCCATTATACCCACGTCGAGATTCACACTCAGATCCATGTTCATCGTCACTGGAAAAATCTGGCATTAAGTCTCGTGAGCGGGCCGAACGTAACTATATTTCTTGCGTATTTTTGACTATTTCGTGCTCTTCATCTGTGCTATTCTTCCTTTCTCTCCGTCTATTTTCTTTCTGACCTCTGAAACTCCTCTCATTAGAGAAGTTCCCGTTTTCGCTGATCTCCTTCTTTCGCCTTCCTTCTCTTACCTATGCGAATCGTCTGCAAATTGACACTTAAATTAAAAAAAGAAAAGGACAAAGGCTATTTTCAGATAAAAATGCTTAAAATGTTAAAAGAAGTGATCGGTTGTTCTACTTTAAAGAGCAGATTTTCTTTTTTCGACCTTGAGTTAGCTGCTACTAGCTGATCAGTACCTGAGCATTAAAGCATTGAGGTACATGGAATTGTGGAGGGGACGAAGCTCTAACCGTTTTCTCGAATGCGGACAACGTTCTCGAATACCAGACAGAAAATCAACACGAAGTCTCATGTCGAAGTTGAACAATAACGTACGTCACTGACATTCAACTTTAAGTGATAATATTTTGTCCAATTGTTGAAAAATTCTTAGAAAAAAAGATTTTCATACACATCGAGAAGAATCGACAAATGAATACGGAGAATCACAATACTTGAAAGTATTTTACTCGTGGGTGAAAGATGATATTCCACAATTAATGTTTTATATTCGTGAAATTATGGACTTTTTGTAATTCTATAATAAACAAAAGTTTTTATTCGCCAGTGATAATTATTGGCGTCCATCAATCAGTCATTCTCCCGTCCTTTAAGAGTATAAGTTAAACCGGATATACTAGATCTTTAAGCTATATAAGAAATGAACGAATCATGATCAATTATTCTCCTCGCATTCGATTGTAATTGGTCAATTTCTTAAGGCTTAAAACATCTATTGTAGATCCGGATTTACAATTAGACAAATTAAGTGTGTAGGGCTAAATTCGTAAAGTAAAATGTCAGAGAGAGAAACAATGTCGGTGCGATACATACTCGTAGATACAGATTGCTCTGTACGCGTTTATTGTTCTGCGCTGGTAATGGCGCTTCTTCGCGCAGTCAACGTATTCCTAATGAGATAAACAATACCGTATTCGCGAATCTGTTACAGCTGCTAAGCATTGTCGTGCTAAAGACATTCGCAATGGTCTGTATGTACACGTGACCCAAATCCATCTATCTTGGTCTAACGCATCATTGGCAGCTATAGCACTCTGTCTCTCCTTCTCTCTCTCTCTCTCTCTCTCTCTCTCTCTCTCTCTCTATCCCCAAACGCCTATTAATTGCGTATAATTAACGAGTCATAAAGTGTATTGGCAGGATTTTGTACGTTCGATAGAAGTCTGTGTTGCACGGCGTTTCGATACCAATTATGTTCCAATTACGAGACACTCCACGTCGTCGTCACCCTCTCTTTTCCCCCCTTTCTCTCTCTCTCTCTCTCTCTCTCTCTCTCTCTCTCTCTCTCTCTCCTTCTCTCTCTCTCTCTCTCTCTCTCTCTCTCTCTCCTTACATCTAATTGAATCTAATTAAAAGCTGCAGACTAATTAATGTTCACAATGTGGTGTCGTGTTGGACAAAACGGAAAATAGTGTGAATTTCACAATTTTATACACTCGTGCGTTCGCCTAACATTATTATTACCTTCTACTTGATAAACTTATATTTCATATTACTAAAATTTACTCTATCAAACCATATAATATGTTAGTAACATATAAAAAGTAACAGTAGATCGGAGATGCACAGATATGTAAAATATGAATGTATGAGAAATATTTCATTGCTCAGAATATTAACGATTATGAATGATTAATTGTGGAATATCATCTTTCACTCACGAGTAATACTTTCAAGTAGGTGATTCTCCGTATTCATTTGCCGATTCTTCTCGATGTACATGAAAATCTTTTTTTCTAAAAATCTTTTAACAATTGTACAAAATATTAAAGTTGAATGTCAGCGACGTACGTTATTGTTCAACTTCGACATGAGACTTCGCGTGGACTTTCCGTTCCACAGCATTCGAATTTATATCTGATATTCTACTTGACGTACTCCAGCAAAAACTATCACTAGGTAGGAAGGATTCTCTTTTAAGGACGTTTTGTGACTGCAGTTGTGCTTAACCTAATGTAAAAAAAACAAATACAAATTATATGAAATAAAATTTTTTTTAATTTTAAATTACCCTCATCTATATTATTAATTATAATTATCAAAATGTGAGATACTGTATGTAAATCATATCATTTCGACAATGTTTTATACGACGTTGCCAAATCAATATCCTCCACCTTCGCCACTGCCCGTCGGCCGGTCGAAAAAATAGTGGAGCTACTTATTTTGCTCAATAATTTCTTAAAAACAAATACCGGAAACCATGTTCAGACAAATTTCATATTATTCCTTGTGATTTCAAGTTTTATGTCTCATTGTTTCAAAAAATTGTAAAAAAAAACCTTTTAAATAGTGAATAAAAAAACCACTTTTGAATAAGCTTTAGATAGAAATCCTATGTCAACAGCTTCAACTTTGAAGTGAAATATCTTGATTTTTAATCCTTTCGTGTATTGAGTTTTAAAGCACACGTTCAGGACGCTAAAACAAGCTTTTTCTGTAAGTTTCAGAAAAATCTAAAGAGAATGAATTTTTCGAAGAACGTCTTTAAATGCCGAAGTTCTGTTGTTTATATGGAATCGCGGCTTTAAAAGAGAGAGAAAGCATGTAACAGACTTAAAACAAAAGAGAAATGAAAGAAGACGACCTTGAGAAAGATAAAAGAATAAGGAAAAAGGAAGAATGTGGCTTGGGTGGCGTTAAGAAAATTGCCACGTGCGCAAAGGGATACTTCTTTTATTCTCAATGTGCTATACAAAAAATATAAATGGACCACAAAAGTATTCAGCATTGTCAATAGATTTATCTATAATAGTGATTTATCTATAATAGATTTACCTATAATAGTGATAATTCTATACTCGTAAATATACTGCAGATTCTTAGAATTTAACATAACAAAGGAAATTCCAATCCATATTATAAAAAGGACATCAAAATCTGACAAACGAGTGCAATTCTCTTTTAAGTTTATATGTTTTTTTTTATTCATAGTTGTTTCTTTTTCCAACGCATATTAATTGTGCGTCTGAACTAGCTGCCGTCAATGAGTCTACGTGGTGAAATAATATAAATTCAATAGTATGTATTATTATTATTATTATTATATATCTCATATTTATTGTATGAACGTTTCCTGTTTCATTTTAACAAGGAAGAATATGTTCGTACCAGTTCGTACATTATTCTCGTACGAGAGAGATATCTCTTTTTTTCTGCCTTCTTCACCTTTTTTCCTTTCCACTCTTTTTGCGAGATTTGGACCACACAAAATCGTAGATAATGATGAGGCACTTTCTACATCACTATATAATACAATTTCTATATGAATGATCGTTTCATCTGCCTATATATTAGAGTTAACGAGAATATTATGAGGATAATCTACTAGGTAATAAATATCCTTAATCGCAAAAAGATGATCACACTTACATATCATTCAAAGACACAATAGAATTTATACTCTAATAATATTTTATCGAAAACATAGATTCTGAAAATAATCTCAAGATGTAAGTAAAATTTAAAGAACATATCAATTGCACAAGTATTTTTTGTCACTTTTGTGTTTTATTAGCTCAAGACTCATTTTAGCTTAGATTTCCTGACTACTGTTATATACATCTCTTCTAATGTAACCACTACTTATTCTGTAAAAATTTAAAGGGTGATTACGTTAGGTGGGACATTCTCTATAATACAAATTCTATCTATAATATTATACATAACTCCTTATCTATACTTTCCAAATGACCGTCGTCACAGTGCCGTCGCGCGAATTTCGACGCGGCAATGCGACGATACAATATCATTACATTGTACAGAAGAATATCAATCGTCGTTGACATCTATTATGCAATTACAGATATAAACAAAATGTTGCTTCACAAAGAAGTTATATTAAACGGCACAATAGCATAATTAGATGTCCTTTAATGTAACGCGAGATTATAGAAGCGTATCATAAATATCGATTCAATTCTCTCTGCGTTATATGGTTTTTAGATTAATTTACAGTTTTTTTTTATCGTAAAAATTTATGCAGTTTAAAACGAGGATTACATTTATATATGATCATCAATACTGCAATTCTGTAACTCTTAATAACAGTTCGGTAAGTTATATTGTCAAAGCAACATTGAAGAAAAGAAAGCGACACGATTATAGAGTGTCGACCACATTTAGCCCTAACATACAATTTATGTCAAAGACATATTTTTTCCAACATTGTGTATCATTTTTCATGCTCTTAGAATGAGTCGGCAAATAGGAAATCTTACTGAAAAAACCGCAAATTTTTAGTAAAAAATAAAAGAGCGAGAAAGAGAGAGAGAGAGAGAGAGAGAGAGAGAGAGAGAGAGAGAGAGAGAACACATTATGTTTCTTTAAAAAGCGTTAAAAAATTTACAAGAAAAGAAATCGAGAACTAGAGAAAGTATAATAAAAATTTTTAATATCCTTTTGTCATTAAAATTCCAAAGAGATATTACTTCTATAACATATATCAATATATATATATATATTCTTGTATCTATATCATATTGAGTTATACGCGTTTAAAAAATATTTTGTTTTAACAATAAAACACTTTTTTGCTCAATAAAGAAATTTCGAAATATATTCAAGATGTATCAAGTAAGTTATCTAGCGAAATATCGATCACACACGCGCGCGCGCACGCACACACACACACACACACACACACACACACACACGTGTCAATAAAATTTATTCAATAAAGAAATAAAATTTCTATGAATAATTATTTCGAAGGTTTATAACAATTTTTCATAGAATCATACACAGAAAGAACTTTATAGCAGAATTTCAATGTTGAATACATAATAAATAAGTTATACAGTATATTATAATACATAATAAACAAATACAAAATTTAAAAAATGAGAGAGCAATTTAAAAAGCTGTAAAAAATGTGACAAAAATTTTACAAAGATCTCTTGTTTTTCGAAATGAAATAAGAAGGATTGTGCTATTTTTCCCAACACTTCAACACGTTATCTGATTCTCAGTCTGTATTTATGTTGAATGCGAGATGTATGCATAGTCGAATTTAGGGGTGGCTTGCGGGATTCCAGAAGTGTCAGTGAATAAACGTATATAAGAAGTAAATTTAGCGTCCCCTTTTTTATGGGTTTAAATTCCCTCAAAATCTGCCGGCAAGTTAAATCCTTGTGTATTTGTACGAGACAAATCATATTTAACGTTTCGCATTTAACGAACTTTGTACAATTTGATGCGTTAACGCTACTCTATCACATAAAGCTGCGCTTGACATATCGTTAAATTTCTCTGTAATATTAAAGAAACATGTATTTATATAAATAATACTATAGCTCAATTAATTATTTTATTTATATCCATAAAAAAATGGAAGAAACACGGATGCATCGCACATGCGAATTTGTTTGTCCGTGAAGTTTTAGATTTATAAAGTTATAAGAATTTAAAAATCAGCATGCAAATCATATCATCCCGCTAAACAAGATTGGCGGGAAAAGTCCAATGGGTAGTAGAACCTGAGTGAATTCCAAATTTCATCAGTCTGGGATTTATATTTCTTTCGATACTTAAGTACTCCGGAAAAAAATTTCTCTCAGGTAGAAAATCTCACATTCTTACTACTTACAATATACAATATTTAGTCTCAATAGTTAAGACTCGATCTTGATCTTGACCTTGAGGCAAAAAAATATGGCAAATTCATCTTAGAAGCTTTTCTACCTGACCAGAAATTCATTCCGGAAATATATAGAGATAAGCCGCAGTAGAAGAAATGAAACACACTGGTGCGTGCAAGTGGATGAAAAAAAACCAGGGTAAATTTATCCATCGGAATAAACTAAAACTGACTAATATGCAATACTATTTGTTTACATATTCAATTTTATATACAATATAATAAATATATTGTACTTGGAGTATTTTAATTTATTGTACGCGTGCGGGCGTTTTCAGAAATAATTGTACGGACTATATCCACTGGATACAATCTGCAGATCCAGACAAAACAAATAAACGCAAACAAACATAAGTATAGAAAAATAAAAATTAGAAAACTTGCTTCACGAAATAATCGACACAAGTTATATTTTTATTACATTGTATATAAAATTAAATATTTAAACATGTTATAGTATCACATATTAGTCAGTTTTATAGTTTTTACTTGTTTATTCCGATGGATAAATACCAGTAAAATCTGGAACCTACTATATGCTACTTTATCTGGTTTTTTCCATTCACTTTTCTTGTTTTTCTTGCGTGCCCGTTTTATGCTACTCCACTTCTACTTTCGGTTCTCGTACAGGTAGAAAAACTAAGTTGAAAACCAGCCTAATTCGAAGAATAGAAAAATTCGCATTTTTGGCCATTATTAATTCTTATTTTAAAAAGAGAACGAATAGACAAATCTGTTAAAGGAATAATTATATTTTGAAGCCCGCGGATAGCAATTCCAGTATACGAATCATTTAACGTGACATAAAGATAGAAGTCACGAGATTATCAAACGCATGCAAGCGCGCCTGTATGCCTTCATCGGATGTTATTATCGCTAACATTATCGTTTAGTCAAACATTCTCGCATGATACATAATACTTGGGGGATGTTTGAGATACAATTCATACGTGTGCGATGATTTGTACATGTGCGTGATTCACCCCGTTAGCTATCTTCTTTAGAGACGCAATAGGCTCGTCTCTCTCAAACGGATAGATATGTCAGACGCTCTTGAGAGAGTAACTCGTGATAGTTACTCTCAGAAGTGAGTACCTAGCATTATTACTTCCCTCTCTCTCTCTCTCTCTCTCTCTCTCTCTCTCTCTCTCTCTCTCTCTCTCTCTCTTTTCCTCTATTACATACATAACCCCACACATATACACACACGCACGAACACGCTATTCCCGTTCCCTATATACACGTGTGTCGTAGATAGGGTGGCAGAGAGCGGTGGCCATGGGTCGCGCGGCGTAGCACACGACGCGGCACGGTGGCCAGAGAGCGAGTAGCAGCGTGGAAAGGGGCGCTGAGGGGGACGGCAGAGGGGCGAACGTCGACGCGGATAGTCGCGGCAAGAGGGAAGATGCGGGGAGAAAGAGACGGGGGGGGGGGGGGGG
>NW_017276039.1:232547-237433 GCF_001594065.2 Cyphomyrmex costatus
GGGAGAGCTAGCGCGCGAGTATGGCGAAGGAGAACGACGATGGGGAAGCGGGAATAGGAGGGCAGGGAGGGGAGGGGGGACGAGCAGCGCCAGTGGGCGACTGCGGCCCGAGGGGGTACGTGGGGTGGAAAAGGACGCGAGGAACCGACGTGAAGGGGGAAAGCGACGGGGGGAGAGACGTACCAGGGAGGACGGAGGTAATTTGAGCGTCACACGCCGAGCGAGCGGCAACGAACGAACGCCAGGCAACGTCTATGTGCTACATAAAGAGGGTCCCCCCCCTGTGTCCCCCTTCGCTCTCGCGCTCGCGCCCTCGTCCCCCTTGCCGCGCCGCGCCATGCTGCATCATGCCGCGCCGCGCCGCGCCACGTCCTCTCCCCTGCGTCCTCCCCCTTATATATCCAACCCATCGCGAACCTACGATGCGACGCGACCGTGTACAATGCATCCCAAAAGTCCCTGGCTGTATCACTACCTGCCTACCTGCGTTCTGTATCACTACTACCTGCTTGCCTGTGTATTCACCTATCTACTTTACCCTGCCCTTCAGTACCTCTATGTTGCCGGCGCGGGGCCACGCTGAACCCGCTTCGCTCGAGAGAATCGCTCTTTACTGAAATACATAGGAGAATTCGCGAAGAGAGACCACGGCACGCTAGCCGGGCGAAGAGCACTAGCTGGGAAATGGCTTTAACCCAGGTTATCGAGGGAGAGAACCCGTCGAGAGGGTGGCGAACGAGAGAGAGCAAGGGCAAGCTAAGGCAAAGGTGGTATTGTGCGGAGAGAAGACTGCGAAATTTTTCAGAAGCCCATGGCACACACGGTGGACGAGACTCGACTCAGTTCGCTCGCTGGTTTTACAACGAACTCGCTGGTTTTACAACGAAAATCGGAAATCGTGCAGGGTGTGGTTTTTGGCTGCACGAAGGAATCCTAGGAATAGAAAAAAAAACGCGATCGAGCGTTTTTTGTAGATTCTGCTGCTATTTCCTTTCTCGTTTCTCTCTTCCTTTTCAGTTTTCCTTTCCAGGATACATTTTTCATGCGGATGTGGATAATAAGGGTTTTAAGGGTACGGAATGCGCGTTCCAGGAATTCGTGCGCCCGCGCCAATACGGATACATTCTGGCGTCATCGCGACGAGAAGTAGTCTCGCGCGTTTATTCTTTTTTATTCTGTCTAAATATAAGCAACAGGAAGTAACGCTGATGTCATACGATAAACCGTATCGACGTTCGTAAATGCACGCTACACGAGAGTAATTATAATCGGAGCCGTCCCTTCAATGACTGATTTAACTGTGATTTATTTTAACAAGAGAAATTTATTTCAAAATCTCTTTTAGAGAGAAGACGGAATCATAAAAGAGATTTTCATAATAACGACTACGGTGATGTTTGTTTTCCGTATTATATTTTTTTAGAATTGTGAAAGTACGTTTCATCATCTTTAAACAAATGATGTAAAGACTTAATTGTAAGATTATTTTATCTCTTCACGTACTTATTATATTTTTTCGTCTATTCGATTTCTTAGGTTATTCACTCTTCTCTCTCTCTCTCTCTCTCTATACACTATTCGTCTATTCGGAGAAGGTGCTATTTCATTCATGTTTTTTAATGTTAAACGTATCTTATTATAGATTGTTTACCTCCCCATGTGCGCTTTTACGTAACAGTAGCGCGTTATACGTCAAAGTAACCCTATTACGTATATCGATTTCTTTTTGCATTAATTTAAAAAAGTCTATAGATCACTGCAATCTATTCTTGAAACTATAAAAAATGAGAGACGGAGCATTTTGTAATGACACACGCAAGCACCTTTATACATGTCAGGCTTCAGGAAGTATTTTGCCACTAGAGTTTTAAAAGAAATTTTAAAAGTAGAAATGGCAGAGCATAACGTTTTAATCGAACTTTAAGAAATGGAAAAGCTTTAACCTTAGCAATTTAGATTAAGAATGTATTTTTTTTTTTTCAAATACTGCATCTAACTGATTCGCTTACATATTTTTTAAATATATATAACTCTCGTTAAAATATATATATTTTTCTAAAACAGTTCAAACTCTGAGTAGGCGATGTTATAAATAAACAAAAAAATTAAAATTTTGCTTAAACATAGAAAGAAAAACAAATATTTTTCAAGTTGAAAATACTTTTCTTTAAAAGTATGAAAAAAGTTGTGAATAAATTAAAAAATACAGTATAACTATATCTGTTGGTACACGGTACACATTTCATCGATCTATGTTCTTCGCACTGCTTCCTACACTTCAGAAAATATATTGCATTTTATCCAACAGGTGCTATTGTATTGAAAACAACTCTGTAATTTAATGTCGGAAATGTGATTTGTCAGAAGTTTTAAATTTATTCCTACTTGTTTATTTTTTCGTTTAGTTAAAGTTTAACCAAAGTGCCTATTATTAATATTTTGTTAAGATATTTAATACTTCTTAACTATTTGAATATATTAAAGATACACTAAAAATAATTTCTCATTGAAAATAAATGAGTCAGAAGATCTGATCACATATCAATCAGAATTCTGGTTATTTCAATTAATACGATCAGATTCTTTTTCCAATGTATTAAATAATATATAGTTTTTATTTATATAAAGCACTAATTCAGATTTATAAGACTATTATAAATAAATTTGAAATAATTTTCTTCTGATAGTTAAAATAAAAGGAAATTGCACAAATAAAGCTGTTTTCACTTATTTGTATTGTTCAAACAACAATTCATTTTCATTTGTTATTGCATTGAACTTTTTGAAAATATTTATTTACAATCGACTCCATTGACTTCGAACAATAATTTCATAATATATAACTTTTTTGACAGGCTTGTTATTAATCTAAACCATCTGAATTAGATTAATGACAAGTTCTACTATTGGTAGAGTATGTAAGGTAAACTAACATCAAAGCATTATGCTGGATTCACATTGCGTCCGATATGCGTCCGATATACGACGCTTTGCAATCAATCAGAAAAATCGTATCATCAATACGAAGCCAAATCCTGTTTTTTGATTGGTTACAAAGTCGCCATACAACGAACGTCGAATGTGAATCCTGCAATTATCTAAAAAAAATATTTGAAAATCTTTTTGACCATTAAGTTCCTCACCAAATCGGTTTCTTTTCATTGTTACAAAACTATTAGTGTTTCTGATTTTAGGTTGAATTTTCTTAGAAGCTTTTCTTAGAAACCTTTCTTTGAAAGTATTATAAACGATTCAACTTTTTTGAAAATGTTACAAAGACGCTGTTCTATTATATTTAAAATAAACATTGGTAAAAAAGAAAAGAAGAAAAAGGTGCGACAAAAAACACGAATCAGGTAGCTTGCGAGATCATTAAAGCTGATAACGATCTTTCTATATAGTGACCTGATCGCGCTCGAACGGCTCGGAAATCACGGTGTCGAACTTCTCGATAGTAAGTCTGTCCTCCATGGTGCGTTTCTTCATATTTTCCTCGAGCAATCATGTAGTCTTCCCGTCTTTCGCGCTTCATCAGTTCTCTCGTGTCGTCAGATAATCATCAAAGATTTGATAAGAAAAAAAGAGAATAAAAGAGAAAAAAAGAATAGAGAGAGAGAGAGTCCTCGTATTAGGCCACGATTTATCCCTACAGCCGCGTCATTAATCACACGCTAATTAGCAAGCTTCGCGCTACTTACGTTTATGAGCGCACACACGAGAGCTGACTTGAGTCGCTGCTGCTCGGTCTCTTTCTTAAGAGAGGTAACGCAAAGGCAGCTTCTATTCAATATATTGAATGTAAATATGTCAAAATTAATGTAGTGTGTTTCATGCACTCTCATTCTTAAAGGTCATAATACTGAGTAATGATCCATCTATTGTACTCAGATACACGTGGATAATTTACGAACTAGATAATTGTAGATATTCTCGAAAGTATAACACATTAGTAATAATATTGTATTTTTGTACGGAGATAAAAGAGGAAAGAGAATGAGAAGGGGAAACCGATTCGTTTTCAAGTCGCACAGTTGCGAGATCTTCTGTAACAGTATAATGACTGTATTGAAATTACGATAACGACGAAAAACGATAAAAGGAATTTTCTGCATCGACCTTCCTTCGTGACTCCTCTCGTCTCCCCCGAAGCATAAACTAGTTTATCTATATCGGCTAGCGCCGAAAATCCGGATTCGTCGCAGTCGTCGATCATAATGGGCATAGAGACGAAGATAATGGGCGCGCGCACCGTGCGTCGTTTCTCTCCGAAAAATGTTGCTTCGCAACTCGAAAGGTTGCTGCTTGTATCGGATTTGGGTTAGAAGAAGCGAAGTCCACACACACACACACATACACGCCCATACATACCAAGGGACAACAGCAGGCAAGATACACAGGCAAACGCGGCCATATATTTGCGATGGACGTGACGATAAACATGACGTTTGAAAAGTTTTCCGTTGGCATTTTCCAAGAAAGGTCGCACGCGCGACGCTTCCCATAAAGTATCGGTGGTGGTAGTCTGGCAATAACGAAATTGTTGCGGCGAAGACCCCGGTTTTAGTCCTTCGCCATACGCGTCGTCTCTCCCCACCTCTGTGAAGTTGGCACCTCATTTTTAAAAAAATGAAATATTCGACAGAGTTCTGAATGCACCCCGAAAAGTTCTGAAGTTCCTGCCTAAAATAAAAAATAGTTCTGACGAATTAGCACTAAAAATCAAAAATTAAAAATTTGGGGTGCTAACTTCACAAAACGCACAACGAAAAACTGCGATATCTTCTAAACCATTAGTCATACAGCTTTAAATGCTAATAACTTTTGATAGAACTCTTGGGGTGCTATCCAGAACTGTCAACAGAACTCCCGTAACAATAAAAAAAAAA
>NW_017276039.1:237470-251018 GCF_001594065.2 Cyphomyrmex costatus
TTGAAACCGTTAGTCCTAGCGCGTTGAGTATTAACAACTTTCGTCAGAACTCGTCGGGTGCTATCCAGAACTGTCGACAGAATTCCCGTAACTCTAAAAAATGTTTTAACCACGGGACTTAGAAATTTTACGAAAAATCGAACGAAAAATCGCGATAACTTTGAAACCGTTAGTCCTAGCGCGTTGAGTATTAACAACTTTCGTCAGAACTCGTGGGGTGCTACCCAGATGGGTGCTACCCTCTGTTGACAGTTCTGGGTAGCACCCGACGAGTTCTGACGAAAGTTGTTAATACTCAACACGCTAGGACTAACGGTTTCAAAGTTATCGCGATTTTTCGTTCGATTTTTCGTAAAATTTCTAAGTCCCGTGGTTAAAACATTTTTTAGAGTTACGGGAATTCTGTCGACAGTTCTGGGTAGCACCCGACGAGTTCTGACGAAAGTTCTTAATACTCAACACGCTAGGTCTAACGGTTTCGAAGATATCACGATTTTTTATATTAAAAAAAAAAAAATTTTTTTTTTTTATTGTTACGGGAGTTCTGTTGACAGTTCTGGATAGCACCCCAAGAGTTCTATCAAAAGTTATTAGCATTTAAAGCTGTATGACTAATGGTTTAGAAGATATCGCAGTTTTTCGTTGTGCGTTTTGTGAAGTTAGCACCCCAAATTTTTAATTTTTGATTTTTAGTGCTAATTCGTCAGAACTATTTTTTATTTTAGGCAGGAACTTCAGAACTTTTCGGGGTGCATTCAGAACTCTGTCGAATATCTCATTTTTTTTAAAATGAGGTGCCAACTTCACAGAGGTTCTCTCCCCGGATCTCTCTCGTCCGCGCGTGTACCGCGTTCCTGAGGTACCGCTCCGCCGTATCGCGGAAGGGTTGATGAAATTGGCGCGCTGATTAAATTGTTGCCAGGCGGGAAAGCCGGCGCGCATACGTACGTAAGAAATTTCTGACCTTTCGAGAGCCGCCTCTGACATCACCAATATCGCGCTTTCAGGATTCTGCGATAAAGTCTCTTACAAATGAGATTGTCTAGAATATGTAATTTCAGAGTCGCCACGAATTCCTTATTCGAATGTCGCCTAAAGTTCCAGAATTTTCCTTTGACTTTTGAATTAAATTTCGTGATCTTTTCTGACCTTCAACAATATATATATTTTTTTAATTTTTTGTATTTTCAGCCTTATTTAGGAAACCGTTAAATGTAAAATGCTATTAGTGTTGGTAACATTTATGCTATTCATGCAAAAATAACGATCGATTTTTTAGTTTTCTAATTCGATTTAAATGACAAACTATTGATTAATGAAAAACTGTTGACTGTTTAGTTTCTATTGTCAACTTTTTGAACGATTTATAATAGAATCGCTTCAATAAGTGCCTTTAGCATCATTTACTGCAGACCGTTTCTTTTCCATTTTTAACAGTCCGTTACATTTCATTTTTAACATTTTCGTTACAAAATGTATAAAACTCAATCATATTATCCGGACATTTATATTTTCTAACCAAAAATTTCATCAATTCTTCAACTCATTTTCGCTGTTTTAAAACCTAGTCTGAGTTTGTATGTTTAAAAAAATCGGAATTGCTTCTTTTCCATATTTAATAATAATTGATCACAAAACTAACATTGAAAACAAAATTATTAGCACAATTAACAGAGCGGAATCTGCGCTTGAAAATAATGCAATATGAACACAATCGAATATATCCTTATTATAGAGACAATACAGTCTCCAAAGTTTAAAATAGTAAAAATCGATATTATTTTTGCTATTATCAACCTAATAACATTTAATTGTTAAGTTAGTAGCATTCTAAAACTACGTAGGGGCGATGTACGTATATCAAATTTCTTTAAAGCAAGGAATTTTAATTTTTTAGAAAATTTTGCAAAATTTTCTGGCTTTTCCCTGATATCTCTGATTATTTTCAATTTTCCAAACGTTTCCCTGATTTCTCTGATTTTTAGTTCTTTTTTGTGCCAATCCTGAATATTGAGAGAAAAGTGAAATTTTGAAAAAGGTTGATTGGAAAATTAAAGAATAATACATTCAAATATTTTTTTATTAGCTTTCTTATTTATTAATATAGTATTTCTACATCTAAATATTATATTAGTAATTAAATAATTATCATAAGCCCAATTACATATAAGGTTTCGATTTCTAATCAAGAACTACAAGTACGAGTTAATTTCATTCAGCATTTTTCCCTTTTATCGTTTACGTCTAACTTTCATTGAAGATAACCGAAATATACTTGATATCTCTTTATCTGATTATCGATAACAATGGACAGAGCAAGTGTACTTAAGAATCCTATTCGATATCCCCTATCATACACAATCATATACAACGGCTTCGTGTAAAGAGAATCAATCGTGCAGATAATCCGGCCATGAAAGTTCCGAAGAAGTTTCCACGATTTCAACGAGTCGCAGTTGAAAGCTCATGAATGAACGGGTGGTACGGAGTTTCCACTACCTCGAAACAACATATACACCGAGAACCCATTTCTTAGTGGATGAGTCTCTCCCTCTCCTGCCTCTCCATCTCTCTTTCTCTCATTCGCATTCTGAAACTTCTAAGTAGTAAAGTTACGGCGGTAACGGCGCGAATACGCGTAGCAAAACGCGGACGGCAGAAAATTAAAACGGTCATGCCGCTACACGTGCGTGCGTGCGTGCGTGCGTGCGTGCGTGCGTTCTTTCGTTCGTCTCTTCTTGTATATTTTTCACGCGAACTCGCGTGGCGGGAAAAAGAAAAGAAAAAAAGAAAGAATAAAACACCACTCGCGAGATAAATTGATATCAGGTTCGTTGAGGAGAGTATCTCGCGGTATCTCGCGAATTTCTCACGCGAAAGTACACGAGTCCGACGAAGACGAAGAGTTTGCGTGACGTCGACAACCATGATGATGACGACGGTAGTAGCGGCGATATAGTAGCGAAGACGACGAAGACGAAGACGGCAAAGACGACGGCGACGACGCCGACGTAGCAAGGACGAATCGCGAACGTCGGTATTCGAGGCGCGGCACAAAGAGGATAGGAGAAGGTTGATGGAAAGGTCGAGCGGGGCAGACGAGAAGCGGGCAGGCCGGAGAGGGCGAGGGGGGACCCACCCGGGGGTCGAGGCGGAGGGTCGCGCGATTAATTCGCAGAACGGCGAAGGATATTCCCGCGGCTGGCCCCATATAAGCCCTCCTGCCTTCCCCACGTCCCCTGCCGTCACTGCCGCCACCATCACACCGCCGCCGCCCCCGCGTCTCTCGCTTCGCCTCGCTTCACCGCTGCCGCCGCCGCCACCGCGGCTCGTCTCCCCCTCGCCGCTTTCCCCCCTTGACGCGCCACCGTTTCTCTTCTCATCTCCACCGGTGTCCGCGGCATTAGGCGTCGATCTACCGAGATACGGAGATCGAGCTGGTGGTGCGCCTCTGGCCTCGTCGATGCTAGGCACGTCTGCCTTTTGGGGCGCTCCAGAGCACATATGTAGATCCCAACGCGCGTTTATATACTATACATACCTATCCCGCGTATATATACAGACACACACGTGTGCATCACATACATTTATATATATATATATACCTATCTCTACGTAACGTATATAGACGACGCGCGAGCATTCGTGGTACATATATACCGCGAAATATCTATATACTTCTCACCGGCGGCGCGAGTGTACGTTTTCACGTCCGCGAACGCGTACATATACGCGAGAGCTGCTCGGACGACGTGGCGCGGTATACCTAACGTATATCCCTCCCCCCCCTCCCTCTCCCGTCCGTCTCCCGCGTCCGCTTCCAACCCGCCTCGCGAGAGGTATATAACCGTAGGTGTATGTACCGGCAGGCAGCCGTGGCGTGGTATGCTATGTAAGCGGTGTCGAGGGCGCGGGCACTGCCGCGTGGTTATATACGGACGGATCACACGACGGTCGGTCGGTCGCCGCGTACATAGCGTTGGTCCCATGTAAAGGGCGGTAGGACCGCGGCCGTTCTGTCTCTCTCTCGCCGCCGTTTCCCCGATACTCTCGTCCCCCGCGCGTTCACCGCTTCTCTTCTCCCTTGGCGTGGTTCCTCCCTCTCTCTCTCTCTCTCTCTCCCCGTCGTTCGCTCTCTCCCTCATCAGCGCGCGGCTCCCGCGAACCGGGGTCACTTATGTATATAGGGCCGACCCGACTCCACGGTCTCTCTACCTACTCGCCTCGCGAACTCGCCTGCAGACCAGATCCATAGTTAATTACCGGCCTAATCTCTATTCGCGATTGCCCGAAACCGCTCGTAAATCCCTATCGGTGTGTGCGTGCAAAGCGCCATCGCGAACGCGGTGGTTCCCTCCGTCTCTCTCTCTTCCTCGCTCTCTCTCCTTCTCCCTCTCGCACCGACGGTTTCACCGTCTCCGCTTCCGTCTCTTTCCCTTTTGCTCATCGCGAACGTGTTTCGTACCGGCACACACGCACGCTGAAAAGCGATATGTGTGCGCGCGCGCGTGTGTGTGTGTGTGTGTGTCTGTGTGTGCGCGCAGGAACCGGCGATTGTGGAACACGACGGAGGAACGTATACCGCAGGATCGATCTCTGCGATCGATCGCCGCGATATATACCGTTAAAGGGAAGAGTGCGAGCGAGAGAGAGAAAGAAAAAGAGGCAGAGATAGAGAGAGGGAATCATCGAGATCGCCGAGTTCCTGGCCCGAGACCCGCGTCGCTTCCGGTCACGAGGAGAGAATCGCGGCGTCCAGCGAGGAAGCGCCCTGTGGGCATCTCTATCTTTCTTCGACCGTTTCCTCTCTGCCGCGTTGAGCTCTGCACCGCGCAATACCACGCCAACCCGTCGGTTGGTCGACGAGCGCGAACGCGGCGTTCGATTCTTTCCTGCTGTGCCCCGCGATCGCGCGCGAGCGCCGGAACGAAGAAGTAACGATCGCGAAACCTTCGTTGAAACGGGTTTCGAAGTCGCGACTCTCTCGTTGAGAAATAACGATGAATTCCGTCCTTCTCAAAATGCGCTTGCGTTTCCTGCGAATTTTCCAGAGAGTATTGAAACATTATATTAGATATATATAATATAATATGTAAAAAAAATACACAGTATGATTCAAAAGTTTGGAGTTTTTTATTTTTATATACTTACTGTTATACCTATCGCGACCCCGATTCGTAATTCAAGCGGGCATGACATCAGCAACCACACCTCGGACTCAAGAATACACCGATTGATCTGTAAATACTAATAGGCGACACCGAAAAGATCGAGATGAGCCACGTGCGAAATTGGACTGTGAGAAAAGGCGCGGCTTTAACGAGGAAGTTGCTCGATCGACGTCTCCCGTCTTGTTCGCTATCGCACTACAAGCACGTAGTTCGAACACATCTTGGCGACGATATATAGAGGCTGCAGCTCGCATCCGGTGTAATTCTCTCCGAACGCTGTTAAAAGTATCCCCGCAGTATCGCTACGAACGGCTCAAATTAGGCTCTTTATAGCGTATAAGTAGTACGTCGTTTAACAGATATACACTTTGTTCGATAATGATGCATGTCGTGCGCAATACGGTGAAAGAAGCAACTGCGATCGTCCGATGGACAAATCTGACATCTAATTTGCTGTTTTCTTGCGAACACGTATTTATGTAATATTTATGTAATAACCGACGCGTGCAGCTATAATACCTACCAGAAGTTGTTCTAATCATTTAATAACTTTTATATAAGATTATAATCTACATTGTCTATCTCGTGGAAAGATTTTACTAAAAGACCTAAAATTACGCTGGAGAGATTAGAAAATAGTTTTGTTGAAAACTCAAACTATGGTTACTAGAATATCGAAATTTTCTACATTGTTCGTCACTTTTCAGTTTTCAACACAATTATTTCGATGATCCAATAAAATTACGAGTATTTTCAGATTTGTATCCGACAAAATTTTAGATCTTTCAGTTATTTCTTTTCGTGAATAATTTTTATCGCAAATAATCCTAAATAAACACCTGCCGACTTACCCACCGATTTACAATCTACTGTGAATCAAATAATCGTCACACTGAATTTCCTTTCAATGTGATTTCTTTTATTCCAATAACACAGTAGATTAATAGAACAATTCAATGCAAATAAAATATATCAATTTAAAGCTATGGCATACAAAAAGCTTAAGCAGTAAGCAAATCAGTATTTCAGATATTGTCTACTGCTAATGTTATTGATTTATTGCCTTAATTACGTTTTCACTGTGCTTGGCCGATTTACTTACTGCTTGTGTTTTTCTATGCGCCACTAATTTGACTTGTTAAGATTTGCTCTGATTAAGATTATAAAGTAAAGTATGACACTATTCTCAAGCTTAAAACTGATTATCTGATCCTGATGACGCTAGAAATTAACATAAAACATTTAGCAATAAATTATTCGCAGATTTAAGGTTCTCATTAACATCAGATTATTAATATTCTTATAAAGATACAGATGGCATAAATATACTGTATAATTATTAAAGTGCTCAATTTAATATGTGATATTACTACTCTGGTTCTCTCTGATTGCGTTTCAAGGCCGAAAAAGAATTCGACACGCAGAATCACATATGATATATTTAAGTCTTCCTTAGATAAATTCCAGACCAATTCGAACAATTGTAATGCGTGAAGAATAGATATTTAGATCCTTTGTTCTCATTACTTTTTCACTCAGGCTTTAGCGACGTAGTAAATAAACGCGATCAAGTAATAAACAATCGTGAAAGTAGCGAGCGTATCGACTGTATTGTTAGTGAATTTTGTATGAATGAGGAGAAATGAATTTATGGGGACGGAAGAGGTGACTCCTATGGGGACCAGAAATCTTGAAAGCGATCACGCGCGAACGCGGCCGCGATGCCATTAACTTCTTCGCTCTTCATACCGCGATCCGCCACCGCCGCCGCCGCCGCCGCCGCCATAAAGCCACTCTCGCGTTATCTCCCCGCGGCTGTCCGCTGTATAGTCGTGGCACGGCGGCGCCGCGGACTACGGCTTCTTCTTCTACGATCGCCGTCCGGTGCGGTCTTCGAATCGCTGAGCCATGATGAGGCTGCCGCGCCTCGGATTTAACGCGCATCCGCTACGATATTCTCGCGAACGAGCACTCGCTCTTTCTGCTCTTCCCGCCCAACCAGTCCATGATTCCAGATCTCCTGTCTAGAGATAAGACATGTCAACCCGATTATTTGGACGTCGGTTATTTTTACTATTTGAAATCGATTATATTAACATGATGTTTCTCCAGCTTGATTATTCTCTAAGACGATAGTCTGTTTTTTTTTTACCTCGATGTAATTAGAATTGTTACTATAAACTCTTTTTCTGTGAGAACTGAGCGCGCTCACTAACTACCGATCAATATTCTAGACAGATGTGCGATCGAAGATAATATAATAATTAATCAACGAAGACAAATATTCTCATTTTCTGTCAAAGCGCAGCTTGGTGTTTAACGATACTAACATGCAAACTTTTGCAAATACATTTTTTTCAGTTTTCCGCCACGTTTTTCATATCGCGAAATGCAATTTAATAAGATTAAATATCGAATATACATGGAATGTTTTACACATATCGTTACATATTTTGTAAAAAGATAAATATGTTCTTTAAATTTCTGAAATATAATATATATCTTCTTTATAAAAGAGCTGAATGTATTTGAAAAATTATTCGTTGTAGCCATGATTTTGAATTATTCTGTGTCCATCTATTTTTATCCTTTTGATGTAGATCATATCGTGTTATTTTGCATCTTTCGACGTTGACCACGTGCGACATTCGGCGTATGAACAGAGGACGCGAAGTCCATTATAGGAGACATGGGTAAGACACGATCGTGCCGCTTTACCGTCATGCCTAATAAACTACTAGCCGGCAGTTACCTGCTTCGCGTATGCGTATATTGTTCCTATAATTTTCCATTGAAATTTTGGATTTATGAGTCACATGTGTTTTTCATTACTTTCTCGTCATTGGTTTCTTCACAATGTTTTCTTAAATAAATGTTCTACCTGCCAATTGACATAGGCTTTTCGGCTTAACAATAGATGAGATAGGCTCAATAGAGGAAAATACCTACTTTTGTATAAAAGTAAGTATTTTTCTCTATTGTGCTTATCTCTTTTGTGAAGCAGAATATTTAATTTTTCTCAAGTTCTGTATTTCTCAAGATTAAAGTTATTTGCACAAATGGTACAATTATTTTACCTCGGACAGCTACAATTTCAGAGTGTCATGGATATTACAAGAAATAAAGTGTCAATAGGCACAAAGTGAAAGGATTAGTTCTGTGAAAATAATTTCTAAGAAAACAGTTCTTTCTCAAAATCATAGATATCTGTAATAAATTAAGAGATTTGAAATAACAATATGCCAACCATTCTTACCACCTTCACTTCCATTCCCACACACATAAAGAAAAATTTTATGCTCATTATTCATAGTCTTCAATAACTTTTTACTATAATTAATTATTAGTTTTGTGAAAATAATTTCTATGAAAACAGTTCTTTCTCAAAATCATAGATATCTGTAATAAATCAAGAGATTTGAAATAACAATATGTCAACCATTCTTATACCACCTTCACTTCCATTCCAATACACATAAAGAAAAATTTTATGCTCATTATTCATAGTTTTCAATAACTGTTTACTATAATTAATTATTATTGTTAAATAACGAGACGATGTTCATTAGAAAATTCTGAACGACAAAAAGACATTGATAACGCAACAATTTATCGGTTCTAATTTTTTCGTGCGAATGTTTTACGGACTCGTATTATTACCACGTAGTATAAGATTCCGGTAAAAGGGAGGGTAAATGTAAAACATCCGGCTGATACAAATTACCGATTGATAATTGTCGAGATTAAGAAGAGAGATAGAAATATGTGGGCAAAATATTAAAGATATCGCGAGCGCACGAAAACAACTTGGACGCGCGACAGGTGGTGCATCTCGTTTAGCTGCTGTGCACAGGAGTGCACGCACATTGCCATGGGTTACCGGTTAAATTACATTCTACGCGTCTAACGCCGCCGTCGCGTGCGCGCTCTACGTAACTTCGTCGTCGTAGTGCAACTTGGAAGTAGCGGCGTATAAGCGTGGCATACAAATTATCGGCCCCGATAAGGCGCGTGTCATCAAAGCGATGACTCGTTCCCCTCGTATGCCGTGATAACGTCGCAGCGCGGAAAATCCGGTATCCCACGCGGCAGCATCTCTCGGATCACCGTGTGTGAGATAAAGGAAGGAGGCGTAACACTGCGCGACAACGAAATTTCTTCGCGTCCCCGCGTTTTTCGCAGGGGAAAATTCTCACAATGCCCCCGCGATCGATTTTAATAACATTTTAATTGCGTGTCATCTTCCGTAAAGATATTAAAATATCTGGGTGATTAGAGGTTAAATTGAAAATCCTCATACTTGAATTTATCCCAGCAGAGCGGTTAAAAATAGACGAGAATCACCACGGGATGAGGAGCAAGGAAGGCAAAAATGTTGCAACGAGGAACGTATCGACGGCATCGGCGCGGCGCAGCGGAGAAAGGTTGTTCGTTGGCCGTGGAATTTCCCTCATTGAGATTTTTGTATCTCACAGGCGCGTGATCGGCACCTCAATCGATAGCGGATCGCGGTCATGATTAAAGGGGGATCCGCGGTTCTGGGGTGTTGGCGACCAATTAGAACCGAGCCAACCGAGCGGAAGACTCGGTCGTGACTGACTACACTGCCGAGAAGGCTTTCGAAGAGGCGCCTCACTTGCTGCTGCTGCTTCTTTTTCTTATTCTTCTTCTTCTTCGTTTATACAAACGCCGTGGTCGCGCTTGGTTTCGTAGTCGCTTCGCGAATCAGGAAGGCGCGCACCGTGGCGCAAAAACAGGCGTTACACATCGAGGATTTTAAGCGTTTCGCACGCCTCTGCGGCGAGCGAACGCTCGATCGTTGAGATTACCGGATCGCGCGCGCGAGAGAGATCGCCAGATTAAAGGCTAGATTTAACACGCCGAGCAGCGTGGCGTTATCGCGAGATTGTTCTCTTTACCTATCCCCCTAGCGCAGGAAAACAAGTGCGAGATCGGTATCGTATCTTTCCGTGAATTTTTTCGGGCCGAGCATTTAATTGCCAAAATGAAAATAAAACACATGCAGAGATGCAGGAGCATTATTTGAAACGCGATAACTATCGGCCCTGAATTTTAGTTTCGTAAACGACCTCGAGGACTGTTTAAATAACAAAAAGTCCCGACACTAATTCGATGTTAAAACGTATGTAAATATATATTCTCTTTTCGCTCTGCTTTAAAATTTTCCGGCGAATTGTCAGAATTCTCGTAACGCGCGTATTATACGTCTACTATACGCGGACGACTGCGAGTTAGATCTTAGAAGAACTGATCCTGGGAAAAAAAAACAAAGATGGGGTAACCATAATACGTTTCGCGCGAAGTGAGTCGGCGGACCTAACTATCGGCTAGGCAGGGTGGAAAAAAAGAGCGAGCGAGACAGAGAAAGTTTCATTAGGGCCGATTTCGTTTCAGCCACCCTAACGTCGAGGGGCGTTCGGGAACACGTCCGTTCGTCCGTCCGCGTCGGGTTTCCAGCTGGGTCTCTCCCCTTGTTCGTTCGCGCTTTGGCGTCGTCCTTCCTCCCGGTCGTCGCACCGTCGCGAACGTTTCCAGGCGCGCGGCGATTTACGCGGCCATGGGAAACGCGACGGACTGATGATCGGGGCAACGCCTTTCGCCGATCGGCGCCGACCGAGTCCGGGGCTTTCCTACGTCCGTGTGTCGTCCGTTCTCGTGGAAACGCCCGAAGGGAATGACAGAGTCGTATAGAATGTCGTATAGAAATGGCCCGACCGTCCTGACAACGCCGAAAGGAAGGCCTGGAAGGCACGCAGCATGTGACGCCCAAGGGAAAGGCACGCTAGGACTGATGATCGCGACACCGCTAAATAAAAAAGGCACCGTCGCGACATGCGGTATTATTTGGTGGAAAATAGAAAGCCGAATTAAAGTGATTAGTAATATTGAGAGAAGGCTCGACAATAATATATAATAATTAATAAAGTGTAACGAGCCAAAATAAAAAACAATAAAATTCAAAAGAAACCAAGATAATATATTAAAAATATATATAAATACTAAAATAACGCTTGTTATAATTTAAAAACAAAAATGTGATATTGTAATGTCGGTATTATAAACAAGCCAGGAAAAATCAGATGAACAATCTTTATTAATAATCTATAAATTAAATTTCGAAACGTTTCGACTCATACAGAAGTCCTCTTCAGTTATATAATCAATATAAGAACTAACATTAATAAATAAACTATATGGAAATCCGTCAAATAGTCTTCTTTTTAGTTAAAGTCGTTAATGAAAGAAAATCATCCCACTGAAATTTTCAATCATGATTCGGATATCACTTTATGGGATGATTTTCTTTCATTAACGACTTTAACTAAAAAGAAGACTATTTGACGGATTTCCATATAGTTTATTTATTAATGTTAGTTCTTATATTGATTATATGACTGAAGAGGACTTCTGTATGAGTCGAAACGTTTCGAAATTTAATTTATAGATTATTAATAAAGAGTGTTCATCTGATTTTTCCTTGCTTGTTTATAATACCGACATTACAATATCACATTTTTGTTTTTATAATATATTAAATGTACAATAAACAAGTAAAACAAACGTTTCGACACCGATCGGGTCATTCTCAATGTTAACAAAATTTTGATTTAAGTAGGGGAAATTTTACGTAAAAAGATTCTTATATAAAGTGATTAGTCTGATATTGTATCAGGGTTACCGCAAATTTCTCATCTTAAAATTCCATAACTTTTTACTCATTTCTAGACACAATTCCATGATTTTCTCTGGCTCTCAATAATACTCGTATTTTGAAATGGTTTATATTTTGGTCGTAATTTGGAAAGCGATATAAATTATTATTAACGTTGCTGTGTGTGTGACACTGCTTGTATTTAATAATTATGTTGGTAGCATTTCAAAACTGCGTCATGTATGTATGCATAATTAGACTTATTTATGAAAACTAAGAGTTTTTTATTTCTAGTGTGGCGATTGCGTTGCCACATTTTAAATCGTTGTCGGTAAGGAATGCACACGGATACATGAACACACATACTTGACATACACAACAAGAGACAGTTAAGCCTACGGCACACGGTGCTTGTATTTCTGCTTGTATTTCGAAGCAACGAATTTCGGACGACTGTTTTGGCATTCGTTTGGCAAGACGAGTCGCAGGTAGAAAAAAAGAATAGATCAATATGGAATTGCCACGTCATTTCTTATTCCTGCGCTCCTTTATATCTTTACGGAGTTAAGAAACTAAACTAGAAAATTTTACGAAATCTCCTAAACTTTTTCTTTAACTTCGCATAAATCGTTTTCAAACAATCTGCTATTTCCTCGATATTTTTCTGTTTTGTGACAATCTCTGATATTTTTCCGATATTTTTCTGTTTTATGACAATCTCGATTTATATATTTGTATGGTATATGTATGTATATATAAATTTGTAGAATTATATTATACAATAAATTGTAGAATTATATTATATAATATAAATTAAGACAATTTTGAGCAGAGAGAGAGGGAGAGAAATTGCTAAATAGAAAATTTTAACATAAATGTTTAATTTCTTACTTTTTAATTCACAAGCCAACGTTTTACCTCCATATCAAAATAAAAACTACAATTCTTAATCTCAACACTCTCGATATTCTATCGTACTAGATTATTTCGCTCTCAAAACGTATCATAAACTATAAATAAAATTTGTTTCGAACGTCAAAATTGCATCATTCTCGATGAGAATTTTAATTCACTCTATACAACTTAGTCGTAAAATAATTTCATAACGTTGTATAACATCCCATCAATATGTAATTATAATGTAATTACTCGGTGGACTAACATTCAATACCGATCTCGTTCACCGATGAAAAGTGTTTTATGTTAATTTTATCTGAAAACGACAAACTCTCTCTCTCTCTCTCTCTCTCTCTCCTTCTCATCTCTATTCGATTTAGATATCCTTAATGATTGCAACATCACAACATACGACGATGAGGACAAGTGCAGACGATCACACGAATTAACGCCTCGCGACGTAACTGGGCGTTCAAGCAGTTTATACGCATGATATTACTTTGGAATCGTCATCGCCGAGCCGAGCAAAGCGGAGTCGCGCCGGCAGCAATCGTTCCCGCAGCGCGCGCGCCACTTTCCAGCAATTATCGAAGCAACGGAGCCTCTCGGTACGGAGATCCCACACCGGCTTCAATTTGTAGGCTGGCATTAATTCAATTGCCCCGGCGACAGTTACCAAGGTGGTATACGTGTGGGCGTTTTATCGCCTCGGTTATGCCCGTACGTCTCTTCGCACCCTCTCTTTCTCTCGTCCATTCGTTCGATCTCGTGCTCTCTCTCTCTCTCTCTCTCTCTCTCTCTCTCTCT
>NW_017276039.1:251033-283874 GCF_001594065.2 Cyphomyrmex costatus
TCTCTCTCTCTCTCTCTCTCTCTCTCTCTCTCTCCTGCTTTCTCTGTCTAGCCTGCGTTTTACCCCACGGCTATCATCGTTCTGCTCTTCGTCGCCGCCGACGCGCGATCGGCCGTTCCGCGTTCCGCGTATGAAGAAAAAAAAAGTAAAAATCGTCGACGATTGCGTGTTGCTACATTGTGCGAATTCGCATGACGGCGCCGGCGATAGCCCCTAGCGGCAATTACAACTCTACGCGACGCTCTCTTTCTTTGTTTCTCTCTCCCTCTCTCTCGTTCTCTCCTGCCGTATAGCCTCTGTTCTTTAACTTTCGCAACACCGTGTCTCGGCTATCAGAGTTGAATAGTTTCCTAGGGAAGAGGTCAATGTCAAGTCTGAAGCGGTAATGTCGGCCGGGGAGTCCGTTGCACTGGGCTTCGATATTGTTGCATTATACCAACTACTTGCTTCGAAAGTGCAATTCAAGATCAACTTTGAAGTGTAAATGTGTAATAGACTTGTATCAAAGTTAGCGTGAAAGTTTCCAACGAATTTTCTTTTTCTGCCAATTATTTTGTATCTGATTATATTTATAAACTTTGTTGAAGTGTTTTACTGTTAACCTACATAATTCATAAGCCGATGTAATAGTTTTTATTAAATTTTTTTGAATGTTTTGTCAGTTATTCAACTTACAGTTGCATATTTCGAAAGTATAACACAAGGTCGGCCTTGAAACATTATGAAACTAACTCACATAACAAAAGACATAATAAAAGATTGCAATGTCTTCAAAACTATATTGGTTTCTAAACCCTAACGTCTTAACTTTGGTAATCACTTTTGAATTGTGCTGTGCTATTTAGAACTGTTGGAAACATTTCTGAAATGTTTAAAACATTTTTCATCCTTGAATATAACAGAAACAGCCTGTCAAACTCTTCCTCCAAATAATACACGAGTTGCAAACGATTATTAGAACGTCTTGGTAGTCATATCAATCAAAGAAAAGTAATCTTCTTTCGTTTAACAATTTTGTCGTAAAACAAATAACGATTCCTTGAATATTTAGATTAAAACGTAGACATATGTGAAAGTATAAAATTATTTAAGATGTGTATAGAAATATAAATTAGAAATTTAAATAAAAATATAATAATGATGTTAACCATCAGAAATGTTTTAAACGGATCTTTAGTCTAAGAATTTGAAAAATAGTTTATATCTTTGTTACTTACAAAAGATATGTAACATTAATTATGTATATTTCTTTTTTATTTTTTAAATTAAAATAATATAATAATGAATTACTAAAAAGTGTTACGAAGTTTTATTTTCAACTGCTTTCTTGAAAGTTACAAATGTTCCAGAATGAAATGCACATAGACTAATCTGTAATAATTTGCAATGTACAAAGATATTTTAAACATATGAACTAAAAAAATACAAAAAAATAGCTTGAATAATCAAATCACTTAGAAAAAAAATTTATAACATCATAACGTTTACATATTTATTACGTTTTCAAAACTAGTCCTACTTTTTTGAAAAAGAACTTTACAAATTTTTTTTTCATTCTTCTCAAATATTTTTGTGTATATAAATAATTTTAAAATGTTTCAAATTTCGTGTTACACAGAGAAATATCTTTCTACACAAGAAATTAACTATCACAGACCTATATTGTTTTGATTACTTATTTTTTCTAGATTCCTGTGTTATTTTCAACATATAATTATTTAATTTATTTTTAAAAACAATTTCTATTAAAAAAAATATTTAACAGATTTTACAAGGAAGGTTTTACAAGAAACCTCCTCCATCCCGCGCTCAGATCAAATGTCGCTCGAGCGTCGTGCAGCATTTGGACCGTGCGAGGTGAGGCACAAAGTCGATTCGAAAATCGGTCGAAAGTTACATACAATTTATAAATGTTCACTTTGTACTGGCACTTTAATTAATAATATATCAGTTACTTTTCATGGTAATATATTATTATTAGATAAAAAAAGGTTTAAATTTGTATAAGTATCCTTTTTTGAACATGGCTTGAACTTTTCATTTTTATGATATGATTTTTTCGGATATTTAATATTTTTCCCGTAAACTAGAACATTTTTAGCGTAAATTAAAAAAAAAACAGTCAGCTAACATTATTAGTGACAGAGATATGAATCTTTGCAGCATAAAATAGTTTAATTTTTAATTATTTATATCTCGATCAATTTTGCAATAAAAAAGATCCTTTGGCACAAAATTTTGTCTATCAGAGCATTATCTATGTGCAAAATTAAAAAAATTTTTGAGAGATAATTGATCCGCTTCATGTGGAATAGCTCATATGTAAAATAGTCAAAACAAAATATATTAATTGAAAATCACAATACAGAATAATTATCTCGCTGCTATTAGTGTATTCTTTTAGGTCATTCAATAGCAGCAAGCTTTTCAGCCCGCAACAGCCGAATCTACTTTGCGCGACCAATGTTTTTTATGTGTGCCCATCCCTGCATCAAAACGGTTACACAGTTTTACGCATTTGAGACTTTCACAGCTATCTTTACCAGAACAATATGGTTAACCATATTGTTTCGTTTTTTCTTCACTGAAGCAGGACGGGCAGACCGGTTAGCATTATTCATGGCTTATGTTAGTAGTTTGTTTTTCAAACGTTTTACGTGAGTGAAAGAGAACAATATGTTTAACCATAACGCCGCAAGGACATAGGGGATCGAAGAGGAATGAGAAGATATGTTCTTCCGATCTTAAGGAAGTGACGGGTGAGAATTTCATCCTACTTTGTAGGAAATGTCGTGGAATTCGGCCCTATGATTCCTTTTTTGCACGCGTAGTTTTCGTTAGCGAAACGAGCCGGTACAACGGTCATTTGATGCAGGGATGGTCAGAAATGGAAGGACAGAAGACATCGGATGGACTCGCAGGCCGGGCAGAAACGAAGTTCGCCCTTGTGACAAATTGCGCGAGATTACGTCGGCTGGGTGAACGGTCCATCATTCGGATGAACTGCGATAATTTGACGATGGATAAGTGCATCGCCGGGTTGCCGCCCATTCGATATGTAGAGTAACGCGTAACAGATATCGCGCGATAACGTGTTACATTACGTATTAACGTATTACATTTGTAGTATGACAAAGATTTTAAGTTTGGTTGGCGCTCTCTCTCTCTCTCTCTCCCTCCCTCCCTCTCCCTCAATCTCTCTTCCCTCTCTCTCTCTCTCTCTCTCTCTCTAGAATAGATAGATAATTTTTCTTTTTTACAATCAATTGATAGGCTTAAAATGCTTTATCATACGACAAATGTAAATCAGTCTCGTGTGGCCGCGTATAATTCTAGAATTATTAGATTTCACGAGATCTAACACAAAAAATTACCTCGATAAAGCCAATTGTGATTGGCTTTATTTTTATAGAAACTACTAGTCGTAAAATCTGTTAATTTTTGTACCATCACACAGCTATTTTGGCGGCTAAAATATACTTTGGAAAATCGTTCTCGTATATCGCGTCGCCAAACAGTTTTATCAGAATCTCCCCCATAAACCGTTATCGACAATAACTTGAGTATGCACAAAGGTCACTGTCAGGGATGCTCGATCGCTATCGTTGTTTGCTACAATTCATGCTTGCGTAGCGTCATCGGAATTTATTTCAGAAAAACAGAAGGCGGTTCAGAGATGGTAAGCATGATATAATCGTATGACTAATAGCTTTCTCCGATGATTTGTCTTCGTAGCGTCTATATTATGTTTACATTGACTTATTCTCGGCTATGTAAATGTATAACGAATCTTTAGCCAGATAAATTTAGTTGTATGGAGAAAATTTAGTTACTGAATGAAATGAAAAGATTGTTCGTAATTGATTTATCTAATTTAAAGACGAACTTTATATATATATATATATAATAATAATTGTATATAATAAAAAACTAAAATTATTTTTTATACATAATAATACTTAAAAAATTCCTAAAAATCGAATCACACTCCTAATATAGATATTACGAAAAAAAATGAATTCTTCAATCTTGTCGATTTCCTCAGATTTATGTATCAAAAATGACAATGTAAATGGAAGTACAAAAAAAGATCAAATAGAAAGTTATTATATTAAGAGTAAATAGATAACACATTGAAATATTATTCTTTTAAATTTCTACCGACATCTCAATAGTGCTCTTAAAACATTATTTGTTATATTCGTTATTTATTCTTCGAGAAAGTATCTCTCTTTAATAGGAAAAGTTACGAGAATGTATGAATAGAAAACTATAACTTCTCTTCGTTCTATCTCAGTGACGGTTTTGAATCAATTTGTGTTTACATTGAGAGGCTAATAAGTCACACGGTCACAAAATGGAATACAATAGCCATAGAAAAAATGCGACAGCGAGGAAGAGAGAAGTTGAAAGAACGAATAAAAGGACGAGCGTTGTTCGATAAAGTAAAAAGAAAACCGCAAAGAGATTTGTCGCATCCACTCGTGCGGAATATTACAACTCGGTGACATCTGTGTTAGGACAGTTCCGCTTTAAAAAGAATACTTTAAAAGCCAGAGGGTTTATAACGGGGAGGCCGAGAGGGGTATACAGCAGCGGAGTGAGAGGCGTATAGTATAGGGAAGGAAGAACATATAGAGGTGTAACGAGCAGAACTCAACTCACGAACTCACTCCCAGTTTTTAGTGGCAACTTGTTGCTCTATGCCCATTCATACGGCTCTAACTCCCATTACGTCACGTCACATCAACTTATAATAATGGTAATAGCGGGAGAGAGCGGCTGCCGCCGCTGCGAAACCCGAATTCGAAACACGATTATTCGTATCTCTGCAGGGTCGGGGACAAAACATTTCTTCCCCGCCCCGTTTCTGTCCCATCCCGTTTTGACGGATCAGCGTTAAACGGATTTACATACGCACATCCCATGGTTCCTGTTTCGCGTATTTACGGAAACGATTCCGTGATATGAATCGTACGTGCGCTATTTGACGTTTAACCACTGGCTTTATGGATTCCGTTTAAGTTATCGCTCGGATCGAAAAAAAAAGGCATAATATGATTCTAAAATAATAAAATATAATATCGAAAGATAATATGTGAAGAATACAGTTTTCTAAAACGTATAATAGACTTGTTGGTTACAATATGCAATTTTGAATACGTGAAAATTTTTTCAGCGGGAATGAATTTATTAAGTAGCTTAATGAAATTTAAAGGGAGCCGCTTAATGATCTCAAAGGCGCAATCCATAACGATAACGATGTCATAAAGAGAAGAACCATACTTTTTTGATATAAATACATACATATAAAAGATATATAGATAGTAACCAATCGTAAATTATAATATATAATAAAAAGTAACAGGATTATACCTAATTTATGTACTAGCAGATATATTTAAGGCATCACATAATGCGCGAAGCACTTAAAATGGATTTTCTTAAAATACTGTCACGTTCCGCATTCTTCGCTTTACATCCTTGGCGCGCGACGTAATTTCGTATATAACTACCACTCAAATTGCTGTTTACAGCACCTAGCTTCACTAACTCTCTCGACGGCAACATGCGGCGCAAAGGCGTCATAAAAATTTTGATTTCGAGCTTTCATCCCGCTTTCCCGGCTGTTGTCAGCGTGTGTTTTCTTAATCTTAAGAAATAATAAGACATAAAAATTTGAAATCTAATTCCTCAAGTAGCTTGGTAACTCATTTTAACAGAATCTTTCTAATTCAATTCAGATGTTTAATGTTAAAAATACAAAATTGCCAATATATGACAATAAGTTATTATATTATAATATATCGTGTGTACAAGAGAGACTTGAAAAATCTCTGTTTTTCTCATATTACAAAGAAAAGTAATATGAAAAAGATATTACAAGAAATATTACGACAGAAAAATATTACGACAAATAACATGATTTTTCTAACAAGGGGCATGTCACAACTGTCCGGAACCGATTCGATTCTCCTTCAAATATATTGTTAAACACACAAGTATTTTTTTATACGTGCACTAACTTATTTTCATGTGATATTTTCATGTGAGTTCCAAAAAGAAAAGTTATACCATGAAAGCTCAAGAAATTATTTACAGTATAATACATATAGAAAGTGGTTCCAAAGATTTCATGATGGCAATTTTAATTTTTTTCATCATAGAATTTATCGATTCATAACAATCATCTTTCCGAAGCGGAGTTGCCTGAAAGTGAAGGGGATTACTTTGATTAGGTTAATATTCGTTTTTTTATAATTTTACATCAAAACTTGGTGAAAAAAAGACTGAGAATTAAGTTGTAGACCTAACTTGAATAATATACGAAAAGAATGAAATGTATAAAATTTGTTGAAATATATAATTTAACTATATATGGATCTGAAAATAATTTTGTGGGACTATTAAAATAATTATGTAGGAAATTCAAGCATAATGAACAAAAAGTTTTAATATTCTAGCAACCAGCTTGAGCGCCTACATAATTAATTTGATAGTTGTACAAAATTATTTTTGGACCTGAATGTGGTTAAATTGTTAGATAATTCAATAAAACCTTCCTTTCATGTCTAAGTTTCTTTTTTCAAGATTCTCGTTATAAACTCACCAAACAGAAACCGTTAACAAATATTAAAATCTTTCTAGGACTGTACCGTTAATACAATTCCAAACAATAGAGTATACTGGTTGTATAACACAGGTTCTCAAAGTACCTCCAGCAGTGATTTGAAAAAATGTTTTGACGTGTCTTAATTCTTACCATGAGAATTTATGGTCCCGAATTTTACGTTTTGTAAGTGTAGCAATTGTTTGTGTAAACTGAGGAAACAATTCACAGTATACCTGCTTATTTTGTCTAATATAAAGTGAAAGTTTAATTTTCAAGAAGCAATTTATCTTATGTCAAAGATTATAGAAATAGCATTATTGTACATTTATTGAATCTCAGTACCATGACACACAAAAAATGTAAGACAGTAAAAAAATCAACGTGTTCAATTGACAATAGCTTACATTATGGTTTTACGGATTCTACTGTGATTGGTCAGTTCGCTTGTTTTTTTTTTGTGCGATCTGGCCCTTAAACTCGTGATTAATAACGGTGCAAATTTATTAAGATTGCTTCTAAAAAAGAAATATAGAAATCATAGTATGCTAATAAAAAGTAAAGATTTTCCTTTCTTCAAAATTCTATAAATAACTTCGCACAATTTTCTCTACATAATCTTATTCTTCTTTTTATATTTTTTAAATGCAATTACTATAAATATGCTGCAGAGAGAGAGAGAGAGAAACAAAATTGTAAAAAATAAAAAAAAATTAGCCTATAAGATATTTTTTCTAGAGATTTTAAGATATACCTCAAAAATTTAGGAAAAAAAGTTCAATTCAAGCCGCACATTCCTTAATATTAATCAATTCTAATAAGAGGTTATTTTTCGATAAAGTTTCCATAACAGAGAGAAAGAGAGAGAGAAATAGAGTGTATGTGTGTTGAGAAACTCTCATCGATAGTTTGTTGTCATTTACTTTTGTCAATCTTCTCATTAGTTTACAACTTCTTTTCTTTGTCTTATAAAAAAGAGGAATGAAACGAAAAGAAGAAGAAAATTCTTCTTAGGGAATGAAATATCATAGATTATTTATCTACTAATCTGTATTCAATCAGCATTTACTGACTCAATACGGTACTTGCAGGTGTACTTCCGCTTTCCGTCTCGATGCTATTTAAAAAATTCTGCGCGATAAAAAAGTGACGTAATGATAAAAGAGCGTTGAAGTAATGAACGTTTAAATTAATTGCGCTTTACACTATCAATATAGTACACTATTATTATACGTTATCATTGTACAGTTCATTGTATATTTATCCATAAGTGCATTTAATCGTGCAGGCGTAATTAACGTAAATGCAACGTAATTGACGTAAGCAGTGCATAGCTACAAAAGCAATTTAAGTTTATCACTATGTTGCGTTTTCGAAATAGGTCATTCAGAAAGTATCAATGGAAACACTTTTACTTTCTTCGTATCGTTTTGCTCGGTGATTGACTCGTCTCTGCAATAACCAAAGAAAGTAAAACTTGGTAACGGCTTGCCTTCTTTCCTTCAGAATTCCCGAACTTTACCTCGAGATTTTTCGCTCAACTTTTACGCCAGTGAGAGTTCACAACTCTGTAGATATTAGGATATTAACGCTCATATAAAACATTCCTGCACATCGATCTATGTAGTTGATTTTTCTAGATTTCTTTAAGAAAGACGTAAAGATCAGTTTTTAGCTTTAAGATGCTGTCAAATATAATGTTTTATATCACAAAGATATCGTTTTAAGATATACAATAAAAGAAAGAATACTACTAATACACGCGAAATTTTGCCGAAGTATATCTAAAAATTTAGATACAACTCTGAGAGTAATTTTCTTAGACCACCAAAATAATTGTGTAAAACCTTCAAACTGACGGCTAGAATGTCAAAACTTTTTGCATCGCTCATCATGTTTCGAGATTCCTACATAATTATTTCGATCTAACAAAATTATTTTTAGATTTTTAGACAGAAAATATCATTTGATTGAATCAACTAATTTCTTGTTTTGATATGGGCAAACAATTTTATTCCTTTCTGCGATGACACAAGTAAAATGTTACAATAACTAAACCTTTTGCTTCAATTGAATTATTTTATTGCATCGCGACCAACAATTCGTTTGACCATATTGAAAAAACAAAAAAAAATTAGTTGATTTAATCAGATTTTCAGTGTATCCATAGTTAAATTTTTAGATACTTTAGCAAAATCATTTTTTCCATGCACATATTTGCAATATAATTAATCTATTATAGATGCGTTGTTCTTCTCGTCTTTTGCATTCACTTTTAGTGAATGTTCATTTTTATGCCTTTCGGTAGTTTATTTTTCATATTTGCAATTTTATGTTGCGATTACAACGGATTACTCTGAGACTGAATCTCGTATATAAAACATAAAGGTATTGAAAAATCACGTAATTCATAATTCTTCGAACGCGACACGCATTCGACCTCAATTTTAAATTACTTTTCGCGTGTGCGCGCGCGCGCGCGCGCGCCATGAGGTTCGGTGAATTTTTCGCGAATTTGAGATAACCGCGAGTGTACTCTTGACCCGCGTTGACATTTAACGATTAGAGGAGGAGGCGAGGAGATGGATGGAAATTTTAATTAAGCACTAGGCACTCGGGAATCGACACACGCCCCTGTGCCCGAGGCTCGCGCGAAATGGGTCCCCGCGAGGCGTAACGTTGAACGTTTTCAGGGCCTCGGGCACAGTAGATAGGAGGTAGTTAGCAGAGGCAGGCTCGTAAGATTTCGGTGTGGTGGTACGTGTACCTCATCCTGTCCACCGCGCCGACGTTAAGCTCGTTTCACACATGGATCAACGAATTTCTCTCATGACCATGCGATTTGTTAATAATAATTCAATATTTCCTGGTAATTAATAATTTTGTATAGGGCGTATACAGTACGTCGATGTATGTCTAGATATTACTGTAAGATATAATAGTAACTTTTAACAGAGCGCTAAAAACTGTTTTACAGAAAAAGAAAATTAATGCAATGAATTTAAACAGTTCATAAATGCTAGAATTTGTTAATAAGAATCATTAACTTTAACTTCAATCGAGATTCTCTTTTTTCATTTGTATAGAAAAAGCATCTATTCTTTTTAAATTAAGAATATACAAAATTTACTAGTATAATATAACTTTATTTATATATATAAAGAGAAATTACAACCTACAGAACGTAATAGATAAATCTTTTACATAAATTTAATAAAAACTTGTATCATTGTGATTTTTTTGTCTCTGTTACATATATGTGCTTTTCGTGCTATAAAATACGTCATAATTTTTACATTTAATAAAATTAATTTCTAAATAAGTAAACTAAATATCACTATAATGAAAAGAGATAATTTATTAATAAATAATCGACAGATCTTTAAAAAAAGTTTAAACTTCACAAACTTTGTCGCAGCAACACTATACATCCAAATCATCTCATTCGCAATTTTGAACCTCACATAAAAATGTACATTCTTGTTTTGTAAATATATTAAGCTTGGATTCATACATTTACAAGACTAGCATTGTAGAAATTAAACATGCAGATATGTATCTCGCAATAACTTTTTACACTATATTTTATTTTCTAACATTTCAGTGAATTCCGGCAGGCGTATTTTGTGCACGCCGCTTAAATGTTGGGCCGCCCACCCGCGGAACACGCACACAACCAACGCGGCATCGTTATATACATGCAGGTCACATGCCACATATACTTGTGTTTGTCTCCTCCGGTTTTCCGTCCAGCCCATGACTCGCGCTCTCTCTCTCTCTCTCTCTCTCTCTCTCTCTCTCTCTCTCTCTCTCTCTCTCTCTCTTTCACTTGGTCTTTCTCTCTCTACCCTGGAGTACCGTTGCCTCTTGCCGTCTCTCTTTATCTCTCTCTCTATCTATCTTCTATCTCTGTCGTACTCGTTGCGAATACGTACACCCTTCTTCGTCGTTCGTTTCGGACCTGAAGACCGAAGGTAGATCGATCGGACGATTTTCCTCCTCGGGGTTTTCCTCGCGACGAGTCGAGAAATTGCTCTCAGGGCTCCCGATTCAAGCGTGGAAAAAATTCAGGTCGATCGAACGCACTCTCGCGAGAAGGACGATGGGAAAGAGGAGTGGGAGCGAGGGTGGCTGGCAGGGGTCGGGTAGCGTGAGAGGGCCGCGAGTGTAGAGCTGTAGAGAGGGACGGCGAAAGGAGAGAGCGAGAGAGAGCGAGAAAAAGAGCGCGTGATAGAGGGAAAAGGGTGTCCCCAAACGAAGCATGGACATCGCGGATCTCCTGACGGATTTACGTCGGGGGAACGAACGAGGTCACGGACTAGAGAAAGGGAAAAGCCCGCGCTAGGCGTAAAACTCTATAACGCGCGTCGCCAATTGTATCAGCCTTGAAGCCAAAATGTACCGGGCCGCCAAGTTTTTTTTCTCTCTCTCTCTCTCTCTCTCTCTCTCTCTCTCTCTTTTGCGTCTCGCGGTCGTCGCGGTTCGTCGAACGCAAGCGAGAGGCATCGAGGACGATTCTTCGCAGCCCGCGCCAAACGCGCGATAACGGATCTTATCGGTGCGCCGCGAAACGAGTTCGTTCCAGTTCCACACTCGCCAATTACGATCCTCTCGGGCCGTTATCGCGCGTCACTCGCTCGCCTGCCTTCTCATTATACGCGAAGAGAAAGAGAGAGAGAGAGAGAGAGAACAATAAGTGGGCGCCATGACTACGTACGGCCCTGCATTTCGGCAAACTCGCCGCGGCACTGTCGCCGCCCGATAATTCGAGCCACCACAAACTCGGCGTCTGCTCGCGACGCGCTCGCGACGCGACGCGCAAAGTTGGCGGACGACCGGCGCGGAATGAGATCGCCGCTGTATCCGGAGATAAACACGGCGAGAGAAAGAGAGAGAAGAAGAGAGTGGGATAGAGAGGAAAAAAGCGCTCCGGCGAGTAGCGACCAGGTGATATCGCCCGCTCGCTCGCCTCGTTTCGCACGGTTTTTATTCCCGAAAGTAGGAACGCTTAAATTTAATGAGTCGTCGATCCCCTTTGCTCACTTATACCGAATTCCACGTGTATCAGTAACGATCGATGTTTGGCGCCGAAAAATATATTGCCATTATCTCATTATTATATTCATTGCTTATTCGAATATAATCTGTCAATAAGCATAAGATAATATTATAATGAAAAATAATAGTTTTCGTGGGGATAAATTAATTAGAATTAGAAGATAATTAGTATCTATGTGTTTCAAAGCGTATGAATATATATTGTCGGATTATACACAAGCCTTCGATAATTACACTTGTACAATAAATTCGACGCTCGTTTGTGTTTTTTTTCGGTCGGCATTGTTTCCAATGTATCGACGATAAAGGTCGTCAAACACCAAAGTCAAAGCATTATTTCTAAAACTCTGTTCGGTAGAAGAAACAAAGGTAAACCAGTACCGTTCGATGCTATCAATATTGTCCGATACTGTTGAAACTTGGTGGGTTTCATCGCGCTCTCACGATTCGATGCAACTTTTACGTGACGCCTCGAAATAAGAGCTGGACACACCCGGCTGCAGGTTGAAACGAAGGAGAAATGTGCGCCGATGCCGAATGAAATTCAATTGGATCGACTATACGAGATAGGGAATATCGCGTTCTATCTTATGGCGCTGTTACGTCGATTATGGTGTCTTTAACGCTCGATGATACAGCCATCGACCGGCTTAACGTGTCGCCTGGCCTGTTTAACCTGCACTTAGTTCGATCTTTAGCAGAGTATTAAAGTTAACGCCGGAAATACCACGCGGATGCATATACCATACACCATTTCATCAGAAATTGATAACTCTGAAATTTCTATAGTGACAACAATGGTGAGCATTCGTGAGAGATTCGCGAGAATTTCCATGCGGAACGTGATAATGTTGTAATCATAGAATGATATCGTATTAATGATTTCGCGCAACGCGCGATGTAGATGAAAAATATCAGATTATTGCGTGGTCGAGAAGACCCAGTGATAATTTCAGCGCTCGTGATGACGCATTTTCGACGTTTGAACGCGACATTTGATTTCTCGCGATTTATCGCGAATTGTGTAGGGTATTACCTATTTTTTAATAATATTTGGTATCACTTCACCGAAGCTTAAAGTATAATAACTATCGAAATTAAAAAGAAAACACTTGATAAAAATTTAATATTATCGGAATATTATAATAGGGTTGTTACAAATTCTTCGTCCTAAAATTCCATAACTTTCCCCTGATTTCCAGATAAAATTTCATGATTTTATTGAAAGATTAATTTAGCACAGCAATGTAAATTGCTATTAATGTTGCTATTAAATTACTATTAATGTTGCTGACACTGCTTGCATTTTTTATTTTTAAGTATTCAAAAACTGCTTAGGTGCGATGTACATTAAACATCTTTAAAGGCAAGAATTTTCATTTTACAGAAAATTTTGCAAAATTCCTTGACCTTTCCCTGATCTTTCCCTAATTTTCCCCGATTTTCAGTTTCTTGGAATCTTGCAGCAGACTTTTAAGGAGAAAATAACCATTACGAGATAATTGACGATACATATTTTATACAGAAAAAGATGCGCATAATATTTACGAATAAAAATAAAAAATCCAAATTACAAATTACATTATAATTTACGTATCTTTGTCATGTATGTAACGTTAATTACTGTAGCTTAATGTATTCGACGTTGTAGCGGTTTAAGAATAAATACTTGTAAAACTTTGCAGGCAGTAAAAAAATCACATAATATTCACCATGTTGTCATTTCGAGTAGTATATACGCATATAAAGATAAACTACCGCGGATATTGATTTATTAGAGAAATTCATTTATTAGAGAAATTACAGTCTACGGCCATCTTTTCCGCACATGGCCATAATATCCGAGTTTACCCCATATACACTGTGAGATAAAACCGCGTTACGCAGGTACGCCTCTTCGTCGGTTTTAATTTCGACCTCTGATCCATCCTCTTACGTTACATCAGAATTACCGACTCTCGCGGCTATTATCGCCTGTTATTAGCCGTTTAATAAATTACTGTGAAACCGTCAGGGGAAAAAACCGATCGGTCGGCCGATCGCGGAACAGGCGGACGGACGACGCTCATTAATTCTAACGACCCGGCGGACGGATAATGATGCGCACGCATCGTGACTATTCCTCGATTCGCTCGAACCAGTGGCAAAATGACACCGTTAACCTCGCGCCTGGCGATAACAAATATCGGGAGGGTAATAATCGTGCACGCATCGGCGAACTGCTCGCTGGGCTTTTAATGACACGAACTCGTTTCACATCTAATATCTCGGCAAGGATAGATACGCGTATAAAAGCGCGTGCGTGTAAACACATGTGTGGTGTAAGTGTAACGATGAGTTGGGGATACATTTATTTTACATAATATTACAAGTAGCAAGTTACATCGGAGTAGCCGCGCGTCAGCGCTAATAATTCGATTATTTAAATTGATGCTTGTTCCAAAATTCAGGGTTGCCACAAAACTGGAAATGACGGAAATGTCAGGGAAATTGAAAAGTGTCGGAGAGAGAGAGAGAGAGAGAAATTAGGGAAAAATCAAATATTGCAAAATTTTCTGGAAAATTAAAATTTTTGGCTTTAAAGAAGTTTAATGAGTACTTGACACATCGATTTTAAATACAACATTAATAATAGTAATTTATATTACTACGTTAAATTGTTATCTCAAGAAAACATTTCAACAAGTATTATTATGAGAACATCAGGGGAAAATCGTAGAATTGAAAAGAGGAATTTGTGAGAATCCTGAACATTGCTAATATTATTATTCATCCGTTTATGATATATATGTATTACGCTTTCTTATTAATTAAATTATCGATGCAAAAAATAAAACTGTGCTTCACAACAGAACCCACTGTTTTTTCCTCTTCCCGCAACATAATGTTTTTGAAACTCGCCTCTCGACGCGAATGCATCGACTTTACAAAAATAACGCTTTCGCGCGCCGCCGCGTAGCAATATTCCACCCAACCCACGACGACTACCCTCTGCCTGCGCACACGTGTTATTTATGATTAGAACGGGATTACCCCGAGGGACATCGATATAATGACCGATCCTGAGTCGCCTCGACGTGCGACGAAAGGTCTCTATATCTGGGACACGCGCGAATTTTTGTGCGAACGAAATTGCCGACGTAAACCTTCACGCGCAGATATATATACGAACGCGCTTTATACACACGTGCGTAATACGTATATAGCGATTACGTGGCGTTACATAGGGCGGCGAACGGCCAGCCGTGACGTCATGCGACTCTCGCTACGACTACGCCTTTAACCGGAGAGAGGGAGAAAGACAGAGAAAGAGGGAGACGGAGATCAGCCGCCTGGTGACGTTATTCCCGTAAAATCCCGGGCTCAGCTATCCACGTGCACGGCCTCATGAACCCTTTCAGTGAGAGTCTTCAAGTTCTCTCAGAGAGTCTTCCGAGCGAGTTGACGGTCGATGTACTGCGCGAGCGAGTGAAATCGATATACGCAGAGAAACTTTATGTGTCTATTAGTCAGCCCGGTTCTTTGATTGATCATCGTTCAATTATCCATCAAATTCATTTGACAGAAACATCCCGTTAATCTCGTTCTTGCGTAATTATACCAATAGAAACAGGGTCATCGGAGAAAACAAATGATATCAAACATTTATTATACTTATTAATAAAGTATTACGTGTGTTATTAAACCAGTAAGTTTTTTTTTTCGTTGCGATATCGATCTAACAATGTGTACTAAGAGCACACTTTCTCATTCTATAGAAAGAAAAAAATGCGTATACAGGAAGGAAGTCATAATGATGTCTTTTGAGCAGTTAAACGAGTATTTATGAACGTTAATTTCATATCGCGTTCTTTGTGATTCGAGATTAGCAATTACAATCACCCTACCGCTTTAACGCGATATTCACGGAGAGTTCTCGCGGATTATTATGTATTTGTGCAAACTTGCGAAACTTAGTTACGAGATGTTAACCGGATAATTTCTGCTTAAGAGAGTACTTTACCTGGTCTTTATTACATTTGGCCACTAATCGTTTGAGTGAAAACAAAAAAAAAAGATAAACACGAGCGAAAGAAAACGAAACAAAGATTGCGCGATAAAATCTCTGCTCGTGATCTTATAAATCTCTTCAAAAGATAGACTTTAATCAAATACACCACTCGGAAACAATAACTACAATTATCATTCTTGTTCGAAATAGCTCTTTTAACACGGTGCTATTGTGTTAACGTGATTGACGCAATTTAATGAAAATGTCGCGGCACGCACCGTCATAGAAGAGTAACGAAATTTATGAGAAGCCAAAATTATCCGCGCCAACAAGAAGAAAATTAAAGCAAATAAAGATTAATTTGCAAATTACCGTAACGAAAATAATTTTACAGCGAATCGAATTCTCGTTTAAGGATGTTATTAATTCGTAACAGCTTGCGTTACCGTGACGAAAGAATCCAAGAAACATGAAACAGTCGTAACGCAGATGTTTATCTTATTTATGTTAATGAGAGAAGGAACTCTATAGTGATACCAATTTTAATCGTATCTCCGCGAAGAGATCGAGAATTGTCGAAATTACGTCGGTATCGTCGAAATGATCGCGTGTCTTTCTTACTCCGGAATATCGAACCGCGCAAACCGAGGTATTGAGATCGGATCGACCGCCCGGTATATCCGCGATCTCGCCGAATCGGTGCTCCCGACAAAGAAACACCACCCTCGGCCTTCTTCCTCGAGCCCATCGCGTGCACCGTCGCCATCATCTTCGGCGTATACATAATTTCGCTCGGTCGCTCCCTAATCGACTCCTCGCGCTCTCTCTTTCTTCTTCTCTCCCGCTACCCGCCTCTTTATCTCTCTCTCTCTCTCTCTCTCTCTCGTCCCCTGTTCTCGCGTATCAGGTGCGTCACGAAGCTCTCTCAGTGCCCGAAGGCATCGATTTCGATGCCCAACGTCGCAACCTGGCTCAACGTCGTAAGAAACTCGTCTACCTCCCTTTCTCCAATCTCCCTATATTGCCGTCGGTAATTTTGGACCTGGTTGCCGCGCCGCTCGGTTCTCGCGGGAAAGGAGACGACGAAGCTGGCTTTCTCGATACCTCGATCGGCTGGATCGAGATGGAAGAAGCTTCGGAATGGGGTGTTCGAGGGATAGAAGGTGGACGAGGGGTCGCGAACGATGAGGGGGAAGCCGCCACGGCCGTGTGACGGAGGACATGGAGGGTGTGAGGCAGAGAGTGGTAGAATAGGGTGGCCAGAGAGGGTGGCGGTGAAGGTGGTTGTGAAGGGTGACCCGAGGGTGGCCGGACGAAGAGAGCCGGCGGAGGAGGTGGAGGGACACCTTGCTGGAAACGCGTCGGTTCGCCGGCACGCTAAGTATAGGCGTCCTCGCGACGCCGGCCGTCAATATACTACCCCTAACTAACCCCCCGGGGGGTCCGTGGGTGGTGTTGCTAACGGAGAAAGGCAGGCAGATCGTGCAGAGCGAGCGGATCGAGCGAGAGGGTGGAAGAAGCGGGAGAACGCGGGAGAACGCGGGAGAACGCGCGATGGCGCGCGAGGGACGCTTGAACGAGAAAGGGCGGAGGGATGACGAGGATCGCGAGACTGGTCGAGGCTGAGAGAAAGGAAGATGGAGAATTAGAAGGAAGAGGATAGTGGATGCTTGTGCACAAGGGGTCGTCGCCGTTGCCGACGTCGTCGTCGTCGTAGTCGTAGTAGTCGTCGTCGTCGTCGTCGTCGTCGTCGTCGTCGTCATTCTCCTCGTCGCCGTCCCGCTGGTTGTTGTGTGCGCGACGAGGTAGATGGGCACTACTATCCAACCAAGCATCCTATCCTATCCTATCCTCCCGACACTATCCTATCCTGACGTGGCTTAGTTTAGCTTAGAGCTTCGCTATCCTGGAAGCTTTCTCGTTGGATGGAAGAGGAGAGATACACGCGAATCACCCACGGCAAGAGAGACGGACGATGTGAGAGACAGAGAATATTCGGGAGCGAGATCGCGCGGAGGAAGGCCAGAGACCGCGATGGTCGGAAGGCGGTGGGTAATGGGAGGAGGGTGGCAAGTGGAGGACTCGCAACGACGACGACGACGACGACGGCGGCGACGATGACGACGACGACGACGACCACGACCACGACGACGACGACGACGACCACGACGACGACGACAACGACGAGAGAGATAGAGCTTGGCATAAGGATCGGCGACGACGGTAGGACATTGCGGATATATTCGCCTCTATCCACCAGCAGCAGCGGCGAGAATCGGCCTCCGCTTGCTCTCCACACCACCGACCATCCGCCGACCGGCGGCGTAGCACAGCATCCTCTCCGGGGTTTCTCTCTCCCTGACCATCCTGCGACGTAATCAGCGAGAGAACCCGCGCCACCCGCCCACCCTCTTTCACGTCACCCCTCCCCTACCCCGGTAACCCCTCGACGCCAACGTCGTTCGCGTTCGCGCTCCCTCCCACCCACTTCCACCCTCTCGTCCTCCACCGCTTCGAATCTCGCCGCGACCCATCCTCTCTTCGCGCTCCCTACACATCCCCCTTGGCATCCCTTACACACCGACTGCCTGCCTGCCGTGGCATGCATCTATCCGGACGTCTATCTACCTATCTATCTCGATGCACTGGGTGTCCGTCCGAAAACCAGCTTCCATTTCTCCGCTTGAATAAACGCGAACGGGGCGAGCAAACGCCACCCTTTCCTCCCGCCGCGTCGCAATCATGCGAATCCACCACTCCTATCGCGCTTTAACTTGAATCTTCAACTCGTAAATGCTAAAGATGCCGTGACCCGTCGGATCGTTTGTTTTTGTACAAATATTCTCCGCGTCTCGTCCAAGATTAATTGGAAGCAACAGCTTTAATACATATTTCACGTAATAACGATCGTGAATTATTAGTTGATCATTATCATGTGACGTGACTGAACGTATCTCATTCACGTTCATCTTTTTTATGCATATACACAACCAAATGCATTTGCAAAATTACATGTAGCGTCAATAGAGGGTATACATTAAAAGAGATAATTAATGTATTTGCAAAAAAACTGTCTATCGTATCTAATATTATTTTTGTGTGCAGAGATCTGATAGATTTCATATATTCATACGTAATTCATACAATAATAATTGATTCAAACATAATTCATGTATTATTCATAGAATCTTGTGAAATCGATAGAAATTCACGCGATATTCAACTTTACTCTTAACATCAAGATTATCGTTAAGAAATGATTGAAATTGACATTATTGCGAGAGAAATAAAAAAAGTTGAGAATATTTTAGTAACGAGAATTACCAAGCTAGTGATTGATCGAGTTTTAAACTCTCTCGCTTGTTATTCGCATGTTAATCCGATATTTGAAATCTTTTATCCCACGTAATTTTTACTAAATTAAAATATTGTAAAAATTAATATTTTTACCGATTAACTTTTTAATTATCTACAATATATAAGATCTTCATTAAAATTATATATATCATTATTACGTGCAATAAAATTAGATAATAAATTAAATTATATTAGAGTTGCACTCGAAAATCGTATTTGTATCAAAAAATTACTTTTTTCAAACACACAACAGCAAAGATAATTATCCCTCACAAGTTTTTCAGCGCTAAATATAATATCATTTACCAAATTGGTCCAACACGTCACATATCACAGTTATATGCTAAAATATGTTAAATAGCTCTTTTTACAACTTTAACTGCAAGCTTTTCAGAATTATAACATAATAGAGCAATTTTGTAAATGAGATCGTATTCAGCAATTAAAAACCTGTAAAAACACTTACTTTTATTTTTGTTGGGTAATTGATTTCTTACATTGAACAAAAAAAGGAAAAAATCATGACACGAATAATTTCAAGAAAAATGACGAAAGGAAGGAAAAGACGGAAAGTCTTTAACATCAAAACTCAAAATAGTCTAAATATACTATCACTTTTTCAAGAATGGCAGAATAATCGCTCTTATGAAATAAGATTCACTCTAAAGAATTTATAGAACTATTTTTTCGATAATCATACTATTTCTTATCGCATTTATTCTCACAATATTTAAAGAACTGACAGATTTTTAAAATATCGATTTAAAACATTTATACACACGGACGATTTGGCTGAGATGTCTAAAAATTTAGATACAAATTTGAAAATAATTTTGTTGATTGATCATTGAAACAATTATGTAGGAATCTCAAGCATGATGAGGAATGCTGCAAAAAGTTTTGACGTTCTACCAATCAGTTTGTACGTCCTATAACATAATTATTTCAATTCCAAGAAAATTATGGTCAGATATGTATCTATAGCTAAATTGTTAGACAATATTAAGTAAAAATGACAAATAAAAATTTTTAGACTTAACACTTGAATAAAAAGAAAACCGTCCTTTTCGTTCCGTGTATATATGAGAATATTTGAAATATCAATTATTTCATTCGTAGTTTCCGTAAAGAGAGGTAATTCCAGTTAATATATTTATCAGAAGCTTGCCAAACGAATGGTAATAATTGCAATTAAATTCCCGGTATTGAATGACGGTATCTTCATGGAACCGCGCGAAAGTCGCGCATGATGGAAAAAGAGAGATCGAAGCGGACGAAAGCGTACGATCGAAAATTCATTTTAATCCCGAAATCCCGCGGCACATAATGGCCACTTCACCATCCCTCTCTTTCCGTCTGCCTTTGTCTCTTTCGCTCTTTATCTCATCCTCATTTTTTTCGCGATACGCCGCGCCGCGAGCAATTACGGATGCGAGCGATGCGAAAGCGAACGGAGAGAGCGAGACGAAGACGAGAGACGGTGTGGGAATACAGCGGCGGCGTACACGTGTATCTGTTATTGTGATATGGATGTTAATAGGTTAGGGGGTCTCCGGAGAATGTGGGGTGAATCACGATTTCGATAAGGGTTTATGTTCCTCCCTCCCTCCCTCCCTCCTTTCGCTCTCTCTCTGTCTCTCGTTCCTGCTTTCCCGCGCATCCGCCCTTGTCCGCCCTCATCCACCCTCGCTTCCTCCTCTTCCTCCTACTCTTCCATCCCCTTCCGCGTTCTCTTTCTCTCAGTATTACGCTGTTTCTCCCTCTTCTTCCGGCCCGTTCGCTCATTGAAAACCGGCTCTAGAGCTTCCAACGAGCCGGCCGGCCGGCTCGCACTCACTCACTCGCTCGCGTGTCCCGTACGATGGTAGTGGTACACATACATGAGTCCCGTAAGCGCGTGCCCGTACGTATTTTATAGCGCAGACGTCAGAACACGTGTACCGCTCGTTAGAGAGAGAGTACAGCGAGCCACGATCGCACCGCTATACGTAACGATCGGGGCGACCGGTATTCGTCGGCAGGCGGCGAATTTTCGGGGCCTCGATCACGTGACGTGGCAGCTTTTTTTTTCTCTCTCTCTCTCTCCCTCTCTCTCTCTCTCTCTCCCGAGTCTACCCACGGAATCGTTAATAAGTCAATTTATGCGTTCGCAGCGCGAGGGCGAATCGTCGAAAGGGTTGCTCGAGCGCGCCGGAAGTTCGTATCCGGTAATGCCGAGACCCCGCGCGAAAGGCACTTTGGCGATCGCTATATATAGATACGTATCGCCGCTTCTCGCGTTTCCTCTTTTTTTTTTTTATTGAAAATTTCTCATTTCACTTTGCACGCCGATTTCAAAGAGACACGGAAGTCTCGATTCGAGAATCGATCTTGTAGACAACTTCTAGGCAACGACCCGATGGCAGCTTCTCTGGCATTTTCCGCGGACGCGCGGGTGTTTATAAAGTTTTGAGCTCTCTTCCCGCGTTCGTCCCGCGCACAATCAACGCGTTATAATCCGTTCAGTTGCACGACAAAGTTTCAAACTCGTCGGGCGACCGCCCACGCGACGGCGGCGGCGGCGACATCGACGGCGGCGGCGGTGCGGAGAGCGGGAGCGCATACCGGGAGCAATTATGACGTGCATGGCAACGTTTAACGCCGGCGACACCGGCCGCGTTAAATACCGTCGAATATAACATTTCTGCCGATGGTAGCCTCCTCTTCGCCCACGCGTCCCTCGCGGCGCGTCATCGCGCGGAAATACTGACGTCACTGCGTCGTTCGCGCGCCGCGGACGCCGATCTACCGACGTGCGAAAGAGAGCCGAGGCCTCGCCTCGCTTCGTCGCGCTTTGTCGCGAGCGCGGCGCGCAAAAATAGACACGTTTAATACCTTCGTCGTCGACCGGCGACAGCTCGCGCGACAAGGGGACAGAAGAAGACGCCGCGCGAACGCGCTTACGAGGTTCAAATTAGGTGGAAATCCCGATTAACGACGCGAAACCACGATCGTTTATCGGCGCGCGTTTTATCGAGAAAATATCGTAAACCAGTTCCACACGCTATTCGCGGTCGAGATCCGCGACTATAGGCGTATATACTCGACCTCGAAATAGCACGGGTTCTTTTTTTTTTTTTTCTTTTCTCTTTCAACAACCTCGCTTCTATTTAATATCTGTATGCAGAAATATATCACGTATCTCAAAAATGTACGAACGGCAGCGTTTCAAAGAACACGTAGATAGGTAGTCTAATGGTCCTGTAAGGGGGTGCGCTTATTTTTCAATATTCTACCTTAATGAGCGTTCCTTCGACGACGCGTATCTCGTTTTCAAAAAGGTACGAATTTGAAAAAAAAAAAAAAAAAAAGAAAAAAAAAAAAAAAAAAAAGAAGAAAGAAAAAAGAAAAGAGAGAACGTAAAAGTAGCGTCGAAGAACGGACGCGAAGCCAAATAATCTTCAGGGCTTCGACGAGCCCGCTTGTGCGTCTTTGACGTAACGGCAGCCCTCATTTTTCGATATTCGCCTTTAACGAACGTCCCCTTCGTATATATAGCACATCCTCTCGAGTTGGTACGGCGCGCACGTAATGATGCCGCGCGATAAAACCGCGCGCCTCGACGACGACGACGACGACGACGATATAGTCGAACGCGTTGTCGTCTCCTGCGATCGCGAGAGGGTTCGACTTTATTCTGCAGTTTTCCGCACACCGCGTACACAGGGAGCGAAGGGATGCCGGCATGTTCGATGCTCTCGCCGTTGGCTCTCATGTGCACGGTTCGCAGGGCATGTAACCGCGTAGGTGTAAGCACACATGCACATACACGCGCGTACATAGCCGTACGTACGTATATATACGTGTGTGTGTGTGTGCAAGGCGTTTTCCACCTCGCGCACTTACACGCGCGTCTCTACGGGGACGGGTGAGGTAGTACATAGGCTACGGGCAGAGGCTAGGTACTATCTAGTATCTAGTAATACGGGGTTCTCTCTCCTTGCTCTCTCTCTCTCTCTCTCTCTCTCTCTCTAGGTACGTGCGCGCCGCGGACGCCAAATAGTGGTTCGCATATTCAGAGATAGCGACGTCGCTCAGCGCGATCGCCCCTGATTTAGGCCCTCGTCCCGACCCTCTCTCTCTCTCTCTCTCTCTATCCCTTACATCGCTCGCTCTCTCTCTCTTTCCCTGTCGCCCTCTCGTACTCGCGAGAGCGAACTCTCCTCCCCTTCGTCACCGACCGTGCTTCTCCCCCGGTCGCTCGCTCCGCCGTTTCATCTTCCCTCGCGAGCTCGTACACAGGCACACTCGCGCACGTATATATGAGAGCGCGCGCGCGCGCGCGCGCACCCGGGACACATACACACGCACGTACACAGACGCTCAGGTCCACGGATAACGTCCTCGATACGCCGCGCGGCACCGGCGGCGGTGGCGGCGGCGGCGGCGGCACGACATCGAGGCGCTCCGAAAAGCGCTATCTCGCAGCACCTCGCTCGAAGCCTCGACTAATCAGCGCTTCGATCCGTGCTTTCGAGCGTCCTACTTTGATCATCGCCCGGTTCGCTCGTTCCCTGTGAACGCGACGCTTGTGTAACGACGTTGTACCGTGTATAAATCCGGAGATCCGCGTGAGAGGAGACCCGCTCGTTCTCTTTTTATTTTTCTCCCTCCCTCTCTCTCTCTCTCTCTCTCTCTGTCTGTCTCTTCGTCACGGACACGAATCGCGAGCGAATTGCGCGACGCATAATGTCGGCAACGAGATACGTCGATGAGAGAGCGATATATTTTTAGACGATGGATCGCGACGCAGCGTGTAACCCTCGACGGACATCTATCTTTTACGATTTGCCTCGACGAGCGCGAGCGCGAGCGCGCGCGCGCGCGCGTTCCCGTTTGACTCTATCCGCTTTAAAGCACACGATTTCGTCGCGCTTAACAACCTCGCGCCTTCGTTACTGCGCGCCATTTTGCCGCGCACGGTTTCGCGTCACTCGGATCGAGTTAAAAATCACGAACACGATGAAATGGGTCAACGAATCGACGAGGAGACGGTCGGCGTTTTGGAAAAAGTAATAAATTATAACTTTGCAAAATCGTCGCAATATGATTTTTTTTTCTATTTTTGTACCGTTAAGACGGTCGTTTTACGGTTGAAAGGGAAATTTCGACGTGCGCGCGCGACGATGGACGTCGAGAGAGAGAGAGAGAGAGAGGAACGACGGTTAACTGTGCATGACGCGCGGGAGAAGCGAGCAAGAAGAAAAGCAGAAAATCTCAAAATACCGGCGCGCTCGTAATTTTCACCCAAGTGGCTGTTAAATCCCCGCGTGGTCTATTTATCATCTCGCTGCGCGCTCGGTATATTTCGTAATACGTCCGTACGTATGCGCGAGCGCGAGAGCGTGCATCCAGCTTAGTCCGAGAGTTGTAAATTACCGCTCATACGGCGCGAACGAATTAATACGCCGCGGCTTTCTCGCGTAAAGTTCGTGGTTGAGAAACACTGTGCCAGCTGCCGCGGTATCTCCGCGTTGTCTGCTACCTCACACCCTCGTCTTGCGTCCCACGTGGATGCCGGTCGAAGGGGTCGCGCGGAATGAGGGTGACGCGCGGGGCCGTGGCGGCGCGGCGCGGCGCGGCGCGGCTTGGCTCGGCTCGGCTCGGGTGACGGGGAGAGGAGCCGGGGGAGGGGGAGAGAGAGACGGCCGAGGGCAACGACGGCGATGAGGGAGGCGCGAAGGGGAGGAGGCGGAAGGGAGGTAGGTCGGTTGCTTCGGTATGGGTTGGGTCGGGTGGTCAGAGGGGGCGGAAGTGGGCGAAAGGGTCGAGGGATACCGTCGTTGCCGTCACCGCCACCCACTGACCATCTCTCTACCCTCGTCGTCGTCGTCGTCGTCGTCGTCGTCGTCGTCCAAGCTTTCCTACTACGCGCTTCTGCAAAGAAAAAAAAAAGAGGAGTGCATTCCCTACAATGTTCCAAGACGCGACGAGAATCGCGAAAGAACGAAAGACGATGGGAGAAACGTCCGAGCGTTTCGACGCTTCCATTCTATGAATTTTCCCGTGAGATTGTTCTTCGCTTAATTTGTCAGAGATAAAAAGTTGAGGAGTCGAGAGAAATAGAGAGAAGAATGAGCGATGGAAGGATATCGAGAAAGAGAGAGAGAGAGAGAGAGAGAGCGCGCGCGAGGTGGAGAGAGTGGGAGGAAACTGTTTAAACGCGATCACTGGGACACGCGTTGTGACGCGCAGCGTTCGCAACGTATTTTTCCTCCTCGTCTGTTTCTGTTATTCTCTCGCTTTCCCCTCCCTCCCTCCCTCCCCCCCTCTAATGCAATAAATTCTACTCATAGATTATAATACAGTGGCGTAGGTCATGGACCGAGGACGGTACGCACGCCATGCCACGTGCTCCCCACGTTTGCTTGTATACATTCTATCTCACTCCGTTCCACATCCCTACCGCTTACGTCGACGATTACTGAATGTGTTCACGTATTTACTCTTTGGTATTATTATTATTATTACTTCTCTCCGGACTGATAGGAGGCACGTGGCAGACGCGTCCTAACGGTTATCCTTCGTCGGTATTGAAGGATCTCTCTACATGCGACAGTCGCGATAAATATGATATATGCAATTCACAATTTACAGTTTTTTATTATACCGTTGCACGAAACGTCACATTTTTGTAAAGTTTTCCACATGGACAGTATATTCAAAATGCAAACGTAAGACATCTCAGAAACGTCATTAAGACATATCTTTAGAAGTCGTATATTGATAGATGCGTAAAAGATTTTATAATGTTTTTTCACTCGTTTTAATCATTTTATTCGTTTTTTATGTTCATATTTTGGACATATTGTTCTCTGAATTATAAATTTATTATCCTTTTGAAATTACCATTGGAGTTACGTATTTTAATTGTAGTACTTGCCATAAGAGGACGACAACTTACGGCTTATACTTGTGTGAGCAGTGTGAAGTATGAACTGAGTTGATAAGTTCTTGCTGCTTTTCTTTTTTAGCTACACAAAGTAACACAAAGTTTTCTGTTGATTTTACCGTAAAAAAATGTTATTCGTTCTTATGCACTCTATTAATGAAGAAACAACAAGATCAGTCCTGGATTAATTTATATCGCTATTAAATGGATCTCTCTATTAAATGAATAGTGGATTCAGAAAAAATCGAGATATGTAAACATTATCAATTATTTCGCTCATCGATATAAATATCTGAACAACTATAATATTAGTTAGTGTTGAATTCACAACTTATTATTATTCTATACAGATTCTTCTCTTAAGAGAAATGTATAATACTATAAGTATTATAAGTAATTGATTCCTAACCTATTTAAAAAAATACAAGTATTTCTTTAAAGAAATCATCTATGCGTATATATAAAATAATAAATCATGAATTTTTTAGTAATTAACTTCAACTTAGTCATTAATAGGTATAATATTATGAATAAAACAATGACAGTGCTTTTAGTAATTAAAACAAGTAATTAATCACTAACCAATTCATATATAAACTTATAGTATTAAATTTCTCTAAATATTCACATAAACGAATGTATATATTTTATAACGCAATATTATCATATATATTGCAAAATTCCATATTTCCTGCACATAATTATATTGGATAATGATATAACAAATTGTAGTACCTCATTAAAAAATCATAATGACTCAATTCAATTGCATTCCTAAATTTTTGTTAAATCAAGAAGATTGTTAGAACTTTTAATAGAGGTCATCATTGTAAGAACTTAGAATATTTAAGTTAAATTGTCCAAAAGACAACATTGAGTGAGAATTCCTACTGTATATCATTTAATAATCGCGATCCTTCTTTCAGCCCGAACACTTGTGTTCGCCGACGTGGGTATTAAACTTCCAAAAGGGTAACAGTTTCGAATGCGCAACGCTTTTGGTAAGCTTACTGCTGGGACAAGGTTACAATGCATTCGTGGTAAGCGGATATGCATCACGCGAACAAGTACTCTGTGACATGACCAGAAGAACTTGCCCGTATTTACCGAAGATTGAACAAGTACCACCACCGGTCGAAAAGCCTAAAATCATCAAGTATCAGTTAAAGCCACCGCCTGATTTCAGGAGTCAATTTCTCTTAGAGTTAGAAGCTCATGAGAAAGCAAAAATAGAGGCAGAATTACAACGACAAGAAGAAGAACGTCAGAGAGCGATTGCTGTATGTAAAAGAAAGTTCTGTTTTATCTCTGATTATTTAAGATATTTGTAACAATATATAAAGACAAAGACACCAAATAAAATTAATCGTCACAATAACGCTCGTAAAAGCTAACACTTGATGGAAATTGTGTGAAAAGAATATATATGATAAGATTAAACATATATTCTTTTACACAGTTTTCATCCACTGTTGGCTTTCGTGAGCTTTTTTATTCTGATGATTTATATTTGTAATAGTTGCTTCAAGAATATAATAAGTATATCTTATTATTCAATAATGATGCATAATAAGAATTTAAAAGATTTTTTTGTACTGAAGATAAATTAAGATTAAAATTAAAACAATTCTTGCTTCTCTTCGTAAAACTTATTACGAATTTTATGATTATGATTATAATTTAATACATTAATTTGCATCGTAATCACTCACTCAATCTTATGATCCTAAGGAATTCGAGCGTCCGCAACCTGATAAATATTTCGGTCAACGAATACATTCGTGGGTGGTTATTTTACCGGAAGACAAAGGTGTAAGAAATCAAGAAATTACTGAACCGATCTTTCTCGAGCCTTCTTTCGGAATGTCTTATAACCCGGCCGATGAAGAAACCAATTTGTTGTATCTAGGAGTCGAGAGTATTTGGAATGACCAAAATTACTGGGTGAATATGCAGCCTCGCAGAAACGGCTGCGCGGAAATTAACTGGGATTTAAGCAAAATCGAATTCTGGGAGCATTTGCTTCCCGGTGAACCGCGAATCGTGCGAAAAGACACGGACGAAATCGAGGAAGACGTTGCCGTGAAGCAAGAAAAGCATTTGGACATGCCGGCTTCGTACGTGAGTGAAATCCGAATTCACAGTTTAGGTATATAGATATACATATAGATATTTTTTAAATCAATTTCCTTCTCTATAAGATCCCTTCGAAAGGAAGAACTGATTAACTTCATAAAATAAAAAGCAGAGAACGTTAATGAAGTTATCAGTTAATCATGTGCTTTGTGATACAGAAATTGGAAAATTTACTTGTAGAGGTCTATGGAAAATTGATAAAAAGTGAAATTAATCTCTTATTGGTCTCATACTAAATATTAACATAATACATTTTAGCTATACATACACGGAAAGAATTATATCTTAAAATTTATTCTGAAAATATGGTAATCATGGGACAACATTATATTTCGAAGAATTTTTATGTAAATCTGTCACATTCATTAATAAAACTACATTAAAATATAGTAAAAATCTATAAATTTATTGTATTGTACCATAATTACTTTATTTAAAAGCAACAAAACATAGAAGAAAGACGGAAGAAAAAAGAAACAATCAAAGACAGAAAAAGACAGGAAAATCAATCGAAAAAGATTATTACGAAAGACCAAATAAAAAAGCGAAAGAAAATGCAGAAGAAAAATGCGGAAAATGAGAAATATTGAACATTACGTAAAGATGAAATTTTTTACGTATATTTCAAATATGTAATACATTTCATACATCATTCTAATTACCTTTTTTTTTTTTTTTTTTTGGTGACGGAGAGGAAATCTTCCAAAGACACCCGGGGGTACCATCCCCGGGTAGTGTGGGATTCACCTTGTCGTAGGGTAAGGCGCCTACCCACTAAAACCTCTTCGGGATGCAGCACAATCCATCTGCAGCTCACATCCAATTAAAACCCAACAACTAAAACCCCATTTTTCGTGATCCATGCAGACTGTCTATTATACTATTTAGAGTTTTTCCGTTTCTTGATTGTACGCTTACGACTGCATTACTGCTGTTCGTTGATGTTGATGGCATTTGATTCTCCATGATTTGATTGCTCGGTTGAGATATCGAGCTTCCAGACGACTTTTCCACGTTCGATGATCGATTACACTGCGCCCTTTGGATGTCGATGGTTGAATATCCTTGTACGCTAGACTTTTTTTTACTTTCATTAGGTAGCGTATTTGTTGTAGCGTTGATTTGCTGTTGCGATTGATATTGTTGTTGTTGCTGCTGCTGTTGTTGTAGTTGTTGTTGCCTCATGTTTGTTGTTGCCGTATTGGTCACTGTGCAGTTGTTCCCGGACAGCAGACTATCCGTAAAAAGAGTTGCAGCAGGCGCGTATCCAGAGAAAGAAAGGAATGTTTCTGGTTTCAATATTGTGGTTAACATAGCTAAAGTACTGTTTATATAAGCCGTCGACATTATATTATACAGGAATGGATTGATGTCACTCGATGTCATCGCTCGAGCTGATGTTGAGATGTTAGCTGATGTATTGTCAATTTTTAGTCGTTTATGGGGCGGATCGGTTTCAAATTTCTCAACTTTCTCCATAATGCTGGTAGCTGATCCTAATATCGTAGCTCGAGCGGTTGGGGCTGATCGCGATGAAGAACATGCTCTACTATTGTTACTGTTATCTGAATTCGACGTCAGAATGTATCCATAACCTGCCAGTGGTGTTCCTGAAACCTTTATGTTGTTTAACTGAATTCTAATCTTCTGCTCAGCCTTACACCAACCGCGCAGGGTCGATTCGGGTACGCCGATATCGCGTGCGACAGCGGCTTTAGATTTGCCACTGTGCACACGATTAATAGCATCTATTTTTTCTTGAAGCGTACGAGTTCTTGATCGCTTGTCTTGACCAGCTTGTCTTGATTCATTCCGTGGTAATGCACCTTGTGATCTGGATGGTCCAGGATCACTAGTAACATTTAAGCATCTTGAAAAGTTATTAATTGCCTGATGGTAACTAATTGGTGAGTCCTGACGCAGTGACGGTCCCCGATCTCTTCTGACCGTAGACCCTCCCGAATCTGGAGACAAATCTAGGGCGGATTCTTGGTCCATGCTCAGTGATACGAACCGGACACTTGCTGAAATCCTCGCCAATTCGATTAACTTTCGGAGCACTAACCAAGTCTCTTCTTGGAATGCTTAACACTTAACACTGAGTTTGAAAAAACGTCAAACGTTCGTTTAATTTTACTGACAAAATTAATTTCTGTACGCAGAGACACGCAGACAGAACGCCGCACTGCCAGTTAGGCGTGTGGCCAGTGGCGCTGATTCGTATCTTGTACAGACTAAACAGTCGACTCGATTGGTCACTCGATCCCCCTCAATCTGCGCACTGGGCCTGTATATGTATATTTTGCGCGCATCGCCCCACTCCTACTCGGCAGCAACGACAACCATCCAGTTTCGCTACTCTCTCCTTCTTGTGTCTTTCGAAGTATGGCTTTTTTCTATCTCTGTCATTCGGTAATGGTGTCGCAATGAGCAGGATCTACATTCTTCTTCTTCTTCTTTTATTGGCCCCGCAGCCTAAACGGACTGGTACTGGGCCACTGAGATCCTCGAAAAATGTAAATAATGTCAAAATTCAGTATACAAGGCACCGGCAGCCTCGAAACCGGGCAAAAATGCATGAGTGATGCAATAACGAATAAAAATGGCGCGCCCCCCCCAAACACTGGACGCCTGTGGCTACGACGCCCGTAACACGTTCTCCGCACCGCACGGCCACGCGCTCAGACGAGTGAGAGGACTCTCAAAGTCAGAAATCCAAGGCACAGTCCAAGCCGGCAACGCTTTTCAAAAATATTGGTCGAGGCGCAATATATCTCGAGACTGGGCGAAACACGTCCGTCCCGCTCGAGTGTCCTTACGAGACTAACAGGACCTGCAGAATATATGACTTTACAACCCTATAGTCCTAGAAATGATAGATGGAAGTGTAAGATACAAGTCATTTTTATTTGTTAATATTATTGACTTTACAAAGCACTCTTTTTTCGAAATATTCGTCTGTAAGACGATTAAATTTCGCGATGTCGAACATAGTAGCGAAATTAAACATCCTTTCTACAGAAGTCAATAATATTAACAAATAAAAATGACTTGTATCTTACATTTCCATTGTTATTTATTAATTTTATTTCATTCCTACACTCCTCATTTTCCTATAATATATCTAATATAATAATAATCTTACTACATTAATTGTAATATATACTGTAATTTTTAATTAATTAACGGGGGAGGAGGTCCGGTGGGCCGAAGATGGTGGAAGCAGTGATGCACATTGGGGTCCCAGCACCGCCAAATATTTCATATGTGGGTAGAACAGATTATACTGAGTCGAAAAGTCCTGTACCATTTTGTGATTGCAGTAATAGTTAACGAGATATTAATTTATAAAAATATTTAAATTCGCCCGGCCCATCGTCAAATGCAAACGCGCGGCTGGATAGGACCGCCCAGCGAAACGCGCCGCGCGCGTTCGCCGTTGCTAGGCGTTGTTTATAACAAGCGTTGTTTATAACAAGCGGCAATAGTCGTCGCTAGACATGAGTCGCGTGCCTAGCGACGGCGAACGTGAACGCGCGCGGCGCGCTTTGCAGGGCGGTCCTATCCAGCCGCGCGCTTGCATTTGACGGTGGGCCGGGCGAATTTAAATATCTTTATAAATTAATATCTCATTAACTATTACTGTAATCGCAAAATGGTACAGGACTTTTCGACTTAGTATAGTCTGTTCTACCCACACATGAAATATTTGGCGGTTAATTTCAAACACCCTGTATATATATATATATATAAAGCTCTTTATGATCAAATTTGTTATACACATTATTTACAAATTACTATACTTGCCCAGAAACATTCTGATTTTATTAATAATATAGATTTACATCTCAGATAATTCCATTTGAGAAGGACTGACTATACATATATTTGTGTATTTCTCTACCAAAAATAATATTACACTTACAATAACGGAAATCTTATCGCTGATGATAATTTCCTTGGTTGCCGGCACTTCTAAAAAACAGAAATAGATATTATAGACATTTATTTCAAGTGCATGATATTGTAGAATATCATAAAATACATACCAACCAGTTCTTCCAAATTTGCTGGAATAGCGTCAACAGCATTTTTTGTTGTCAGTTGATTACAACTTTGCATTCTGAAGTTGCGGACATCAGCTCGTGGAAAAATTGTAGGGATTGCATGTCCTTTTAGTTTTTTTTTTCCATCTTCACGCACCTTCTCCCACATTTCAGGAGCAAAATGTATCTGAAGTTAATAAAGACTCAATATATTAATTTAGATTTTATGCATTTTTATAATACTATTTATAATACTAATTTGATATGCAATAATAATATGTATTCATAAAAATAAGAAGAAGGAGCATATACCACACGCTGGTTAAAAGTAGCGAAAATTTCGTATATTTAATACTACTAAATTTACATAATTATAATAAACGTTTCGGTCATTAATGTGACCATCTTCAGTATAAAAAAATTTATAATTTAATTCCCTAATATATTTTAAATGAAACTAAGTGCTAGAGCACAACTTTTCGCATGTTTGTCAATTATTCTATACTATAAGATATTAAACAGTTATAATTTGTCAAAATATAAAAGTCAATTCGCAATAAAATGGTGTCAAAATTAAAAAGTGATTCGCATAACGTAACAGTATACAATATAATTTTCTTCATGTCCTTACAATTCAGATGATGAGTTTGTTAAAGTATTGGCATCAACTGTGATTTGAGAACAAAAGTTTCCAGACTAAAAAATTTTTTTT